>NC_057806.1:631923002-632172834 GCF_018294505.1 Triticum aestivum
CATCGTGATTGCATTGCATACAATAAAGCGACAACCATATGGCTCCTGCCAGTTGCCGATAACTCGGTTACAAAACATGATCATCTCATACAATAAAATTTAGCATCATGTCTTGACCATATCACATCACAACATGCCCTGCAAAAACAAGTTAGACGTCCTCTACTTTGTTGTTGCAAGTTTTACGTGGCTGCTATGGGCTTAAGCAAGAACCAATCTCACCTACGCATCAAAACCACAACGATATTTTGTCAAATAGACTCCGTTTTAACCTTCGCAAGGACCGGGCGTAGCCATACTCGGTTCAACTAAAGTGGAGAAACAGTCACCCGCAAGCCACCTATGTGCAAAGCACGTCGGGGAAACCGGTCTCGCGTAAGCGTACGCGTAATGTCGGTCCGGGCCGCTTCATCCAACAATACCAACGAACCAAAGTATGACATGCTGGTAGGCAGTATGACTTATATCTCCCACAACTCACTTGTGTTCTACTCGTGCATATAACATCAACATATAAAACCTAGGCTCGGATGCCACTGTTGGGGAACATAGTAATTTCAAAAAATTTCCTACGCACACGCAAGATCATGGTGATGCATAGCAACAAGAGGGGAGAGTGTTGTCTACGTACCCTCGTAGACCGTTCGCGGAAGCGTTATATCAACGCGGTTGATGTAGTCGTACGTCTTCACGTTCGACCGATCCAAGTACCGAAAGCACGGCACCTCCGAGTTCTGCACACGTTCGGCTTGGTGACGTCCTCGCCTTCTCGATCCAGCAAGAGGGGCAAAGTAGTAGATGAGTTCCAGCAGCACGACGGCGTGGTGACGGTGTTGGTGAAGAACAATCTTCGCAGGGCTTCGCCTAATCACTACGAAAACTATGACGGAGGATAAACTAGAGGAGACGGGGTTGCTAGCACACGACTTGTGTTTCTTGATCTGTCTTTGGTGCTAGCCCTGCCCCTCTATTTATATGTTGAGCCCTGGGGTCGAAACTTGGAGTAAAAGCCTCCACAAAGTCGGTTTCACCCGAAAGGCAAGAGTCCTTCTCGGACTCCAGGGCCAGACGCCAGGGTTCCCGGCGTCTGGACCCAGACGCCAGGGACCCTGGCGTCTGGCCCCTGGACTCCGCAAAACTTCCTTTTGCACTTTCCAAAAACCTTGTGGGCTTTCCCCTTTGGCCCAAATAAAGTGTTCTCGTACCCAAACATTTCAGGAAACATCCGGAACCCCTTCCGGTGACCAAACACTATTATCACATATATCAAACTTTATATCCGGACCATTCCGGCGTTCCTCGTCATGTCCGTGATCTCATCCCGGACTCCGAACAACATTCGGTCACCAACATACATAACTCACATAGTACTATATCGTCAATGAACATTAAGCGTGCAGACCCTACGGGTTCGAGAACTATGTAGACATGACCGAGACACCTCTCTGGTCAATAACCAATAGCGGGACCTGGATGCCCATATTGGCTCCTACATATTCTACGAAGATTTTTATCGGTCAGACCGCATAACAACATACGTTGTTCCCTTTGTCATCGGTATGTTACTTGCCCGAGATTCGATCGCCGGTATCTCAATACCTAGTTCAATCTCGTTACCAGCAAGTCTCTTTACTCGTTTCATAATACATCATCCCGCAACTAACTCATTAGTTGCAATGCTTGCAAGGCTTAAGTGATGTGCATTACCGAGAGGGCCTAGAGATACCTCTCCGACAATCGGAGTGACAAATCCTAATCTCGAAATATGCCAACCCAACATCTACCTTTGGAGACACCTGTAATGCTCCTTTATAATCACCCAGTTACGTTGTGACGTTTGGTAGCACCCAAAGTGTTCCTCCGGTAAACAGGAGTTGCATAATCTCATAGTCATAGGAACATGTATAAGTTATGAAGAAAGCAATAGCAACATACTAAACGATCGGATGATAAGCTAATGGAATGGGTCATGTCAATCAGATCATTCACCTAATGATGTGATCCCGTTAATCAAACAACAACTCTTTTTTATGGTTAGGAAACATAACCATCTTTGATTAACGGGATGGTCAAGTAGAGGCATACTAGTGACACTATGTTTGTCTATGTATTCATACATGTATTATGTTTCCGGTTAATACAATTCTAGCATGAATAATAAACATTTATCATGATATAAGGAAATAAATAATAACTTTATTATTGCCTCTAGGGCATATTTCCTTTAGTACGTACACGTTCGCGACCAGAATGACAACGCTATGTACGCTTCAACCAGGTGGGTCCCGACTGTCAGGCACTTCCTTGCCTGCGAAGATGTAGCTGGTGGGTCCCAGCAGTCAGGGGGCGAATCGTTTTTTTTGCTCGGACGTACTTCCTTGCGTGCGAAGATGTAGCTGGTGGGTCCTAGCTGTCAGGAGGGAAATGTTTTTTTCGCGAAATACGGTGGCCCGTCCAGTGGGTCCCTGCTGTCAGGTGGAGGAATCATTATTTTTCCGCGTAATAAGGAGGCACCTCCTTGCTGCGGCTGTGGACCCAACTGTCAGCCTCTCGACGTATAGTTCACGTCCGATGGAAGTTGTTCCTTGACCATGTTGACCACGCCGCGCCGAGAGCACCAGGGTGGTGGACAACAGCGAGGCCTAGGAAGGGGACGACGCGGAGCCGGTGAAGACGCGGCAGTGGATGCCCACGCGAAGAGGAGTATGAGTATTCACTCGTTCGGCTGCGGAGTGAGGCTGCCGTCGCCGCAGGGCCTGGCCTAAGGAGGGAATAGTAGGGGGCGGTGAGGCCTCCGCGGTAGCACAGCCGGCCACGGGAGGCAGGAGCAGGCGGCACGACCGGCGCTGCTTTGGGCGGCTGGAGCAAGAAGACCAGAGGTTGAAGAAGCACTACGGCCGTTGGATGGACATCGTACGGTCACTGGAGCTAGAATCATTCATATTGACTAAGTTGACAAAGCCCTTCGTCCCCGTCAACTTAGTAGGCCCACAAGTCAGCTTCCCACCAAGGTGAGTCCCAGCTAGCAGGGGGAGTATTCATTTTTTTGTGCATAATAAAGAGGCACTTCCGGTGGGTCCGAGCTGACAGCGGGGGGACCATTTTTTCGTGAAATATGGTGGCCCGTCCGGTGGGTCCCAGCAGTCAGGGGGAAACTTTTTTTTCGCAAAATAAGGTGGCCCGTCCGGTGGGTCCCTATTGTCAGGTGGAGGTATAATTATTTTGCTCATAATAAGGAGGCACTTCCTTGCGGCCGCCGTGGACCCAGCTGTCAGCCTCTCCACGTACAGTACTTTTCCGATGGAAGTCGGTCGTTGACCACGCCGCGCCGAGAGCACCAGGGTGGTGGACGACGGCGACGCCTAGGAAGGGGACGACGCGGAGCCGAGGAAGACGCAACAGTGGAAGCCCGCGTAGAGAGGAGTACGAGGGTTCACTGGTTCGGCTGCGGTGTGAGGCTGCCGTCGCTGTAGAATAACAGGGGGTGTGGGTGAGTGGAGGGATGGCCTGGCCAGCGGTGGGAGTAGTATGGGGATGGTGAGGCCTCTGCGGCAGCACAGCCGGCCACGAGAGGCAGGAGCAGGCGGCACGATCGGCGCTGCTTTGGGCGGCTGGACCAAGAAGACCAGAGGTTGAAGAAGCACTACGACCATTGGATGGACATCGTACGGTCACTGAAGCTAGAATCGTTTATATTGACTAAGTTGACAAAGCCCTTGGTATGCTCCAACTTAGTAGGCCCACAGGTCAGCCTCCGATGTGTGCCCCAGATGTCAGGGGAGGAATCATTTTTTGGGCGGCCGAAGCTAAGAATATCCGAGATTGAAGAAGAAGCACGACATCTATTGGATAGACATCCAACGGCGACTGCTGCTAGAACCGTGTGTTCACTATAATAAGTTGACAAAGCCTTGCATACGCGTCAACTTATTTTTTAGGGGACGCGTCACTTAGTAGGCCCACAAGTGTGTGGTAGAGAACTTATAGCCCATTTTCGTTCCGTAAGAATGTACAACCCATTTTTGAATTCTAATGGAACTTACAACAGCCCATTTACAGTTTGTTAAAAGTACAGCCCATTTTCTAGCTAGGACAACGATTAATAATCTCAACCAACCGTTGAAGACAGAATTTAATAAAATTTCCCACATTTTGATGGGATCCGAAATATTTTTATCCAAAATTTCTAGTCAGATTAAATATAAATTTGTATCACGTAACAATCAAATCAAAATCCATAAATAATATTTTATAAACTAATTTCGTGTTTGGTGCATTTTTTATAGTTACTGCCCAGTTTTTATAATTACATCCCATTTATTATTTTTAAAGCCCATTTTCCTATTAAGCCTAATGCATCCCTCCTAGGAAAGATTTGCAGCCTGGCGGGGCGAAGAATAACAAGTTGACCTTGCCTGGGTATTCCTCAAAAAGATGTATAGCTGGGATAGCCATTTTCATCTTGAAAAATGTAGTATCTGGGCTGGATATCTGGTCTAGGCTAGACGGGCCACAACCCTCCCAGTTAATACCCTGCTCTCCTCTGAACAACAATGAAATCATCGCCAAGAAAAACTCTGTAGTGCTCACGCCTCAAAAACACAAATACTGCTCGAGCTGCTTGGTCCCAGATGTCGGCCGCACCTTGTGCAATTCTCTCGTTTATATTGACTACATAGGTTGACAATGGTGTGCGACCGTGACGTCAGGAAACTAGGAGAAAGCAAAAAAAAATATAGTTGTACATAATAAGGAGGCACTTGCGTACATACGGCTCTAGCCCTAGTGGGTCCATAGTGTCATCCAGTCAAAATAAAGTAATCTCATGAATCCTCATGTTCGTTGACCATGTTAAGAATGCTCGGCGCCACGGCGAGCGCAACAACTTGAAGGACAATGGAGAGCGCCTCGCGGGCCCTACGGAGGTCTGATACAGTGCCCGCTGCTCATTCAGGAAGCCAGTATCATCGGACACGTATGAGCACCTTCGAGAAACTAAGACGGCATGAAACGGTAAGGCCGCGCTTGGGAGCTCTGGTTTATTTCAAACCTGTATTAACATACAAGTGTAATTTACTCGTCATCGGAAGGCCCGAGGTCTGTAAGTAAAACCAGCGGTTTATGCGTGTAATTTGAGAGACCAGTGTATATTTTACGAGCACTGCTATATGGACGAGATTACCAGACGATACATGCACGATGTGCGTATCATGCCATCCATGGGCAAGGCTGAAACAGCGGCTAACGGCTGTATTAGCAATCCTCCGAGTGTCGTTCAGCGTTTTTATCATGTGTGAAGTACTTCTGATATTTTACTAGTCGAAATCGACCAACCAAGCGCCTTCGCCCGAGACCATTTGCTTTAATTTACAAGCATCAGTTTTACAAGCGGTGTTGGAAAACGACGATCCAATCACGGCCTAATATCATGAGTTGGTCGGAAGGTGTGTCAGGTGACTTATAAGGCCTCTTTTGGTTCATAGGATAGGATTATCGTAGGAATAGGAATTTTGTAGGAAATGAGATGACATGTATCTCAAATCCTATGAGTAGGAATAGGAAACGAGATGTCATTTGGTTGACACCAAAGGAATTTTTCCATTGAGTCTAGGCTCATTTTTATTTTCCTATGAAATGTGGAGGATAGGAACCAATCCTATGTAGGAATAGGAATCCATTCCTATGAACCAAAGGGCTCTAAAGGAAAAAATCCTATAAGAATCCTATCCTCTAGAATTCCTATGAGATTCCTCCAAACCAAAGGAGGCCTAAGTCAGGTGACAACCAAATACGCGTGACTTATAAGTCACTGGTTTTAAGTCACCTGACTTATAAGTCAGGTGACTTATTGGAACCAAACAGGCTCTGAAACATCAGACGATGAACTTCTTACGCACGGAAACAACAGAAGAGGATGATCTTCTTAACAAGCAAATCACTGGCATTAGATCGACATGCAAAACAGTACGAAGCATTATTCTTAGGAGGCACGGTGAACAGCTCGTGATGCCGCATGCCACAACATTCCAAGCTCAACTTTGCAATCAAACACAAGGCCTGGCATTACATAGGCAATATTCAGAAAAAACTCTTAACACAGGAATATCTCAGCAGAGTAACTATTTACTTCTAAACTGAACACATGAATAGGAAAAAACACTCGACGCTGCTCACAGCAAGGGCGTCCCACTCAAAAATATCAAATGCATGTCTTCTGGCTAACATCAATGAGCAAATTTTGACAAGGTTTTCCAATTCCAATATATTAAACTAATGTCTTCTTGCTAACATCAATGATTAAACTTTGACAAGCTTTTCCCATTCAAAATATGTAATGCCTATGATCGTGGAGTCCTATCGCTTCTTGCTAACATCAATGATTAAACTTTGACAAGCTTTTTCCATTCAAAATATGTAATGCATATGATCGTGGAGTCATGTCGCTCCTTGTACTTGTTTGGGCACTTTTGCCCAGGGCAGTCCACGTGTTGTTAAATTGCCAATGGTCTCTGTAGACTAGTCATGTCATCGGTGTCTAATATTTATGGCACCGGCTGTAGCAATGGAGGGATTTGGTGCCAAACTAAGAAAAGGTGAAATTCGCACCTCTTTTGGCCTACATAGTGGAAGGCCTAATACTCTGTAAATCTTCTCGGTCATTCCTTCTGTAATGTAGCGCAAACAATGACTGCTTCTTTCTGCAAAGTGGAACAACCAACTGGACCCAGTAATGCAGCAGTTTGCCTTGGACACATTGGCTCCTTTTGTGCAGTTGAACTAAAATCGAAGTCGGGATAAAACCGAGCTTTAATTGTGATATCCCTGTAAGCAACAAAAGGTATAAGGGAAACAATTACTAAGAAATAACGGTTGATGACTTGTACTCCCAGAAGAAAAACATCTACTGATCTACCTTATCTTAATGGGAAACAAAGCAAGAGAGTAGCAATTCTCAATCAGTGTGATTCATTAATATTAAATGATACATTATCTTAACAATGCCTTGTTTCAACATGTATAAAGAACGAAAAAGCAGAAAAGTATCATTCCTAAAACAATGCGACTGATTCATTTTAACAGAGACATTATCTTAACAATACCTTTGTTAAACATGTAGAAAGAACTACAAAGCAGGATAGTACCATTCCTAACAAGTGTTGCAGTTTTGAACTAAGATTCAGTAGTTAATTAATTCTGAGAGTGGCATTGCTTAATTTTACCAGCGGCATTAGATTAACGAAAATCATAAACAGTTCCAGGGGAGATCGGGCGCAACAACAGTATGTGCTTCCATCTACTTATAAAGGGGGTGATGCAGAGTTTGTTGTAACAAAGCAACAAGCATCATGTCTGGGTTGGTCCCATTTTTGTTCACTACTTAATGGGAAAAGACAGTAATACAATAACTTCAATTCAACATTTATTTAAAATAGTACCAATACAAGTAGCACAACATCTCAAAGCACACTACATAATCATGTGGATGAAGGCCTGTACTGACCTTTCATGAGAAGACCAGGATAAAATATGAATCTACCAACACGAATAGGAAATCGAATCTCGTTTTGTGCAGTTGCACTGAAATCAAGCAAAGTGTTTCGCGTAGCGAAGCAAAATGTAGCAATAGCAACAAGTTGAATAGATATCCCTGTTTAAACAAAGGCAAAAAAGGAATCAATTACTGGCTAATAAAGGAGGATGAAACATGCGGCCACAAAAATGGTAATCCCGCCAATCCCTAACAAGTGTTGCAGTTTTGAAATAAGATTCAGTAGTTAATTCTAAGAGTGGCATCAATTACTGGCTTATAAAGGGGGTGATGCTGAATTTGTTGTAACAAAGCAACAAGCATCGTGTCTGGGTTGGTCCCATTTTTGTTCACTACTTAATGGGAAAAGACAGCAATACAATAGCTTCAATTCAACATTTATTTAAAACAGTACCAAAACAAGTAGCACAACATCTCAAAGCACACTGCACATCATGTGGATGAGACCAAGATTTGAAACAACTCGACATGAAGAGCGGAAACAAATCTCGATCTCCTTTTGTGCAGTTCCACAAAAATTAAGCAAAGTCACCGGTGTGACATTCAAGTTGAACTGCACAAAACACTCTTCAAACATAAGTGTTTCGTGTAGCGAAGCAAAATGTCGCAATAGCAACAAGTTGAATCGATACCCCTGTTTTAACATAGGCAAAAAAGGAAACAATTACTTGCCAATAAAGGAGGATGAAACAAACGGTGACAGAAAGAAGCATCTAACTTATCTTGGATGAAAAACAAAGTAGGATAGTAGCATTTCTAAAACGGTTGCACTGATTCATATTAATAGAGACATTCTCTTGAAACAACATTCGTTAAAAAATTTAATTTACTTTTAACAGTGGCATTGCTTCAATTTTTTGGAGGCATTCTTAGATTAACAACAGCAAAATAGCTGTATGCGACACGCCAGCACCATGTGCATCCACACGTATAAATGGGTGATGCAGAGTATGTAGCCAAGCAGCATATATGCGTTGGTCCCATATTTGTTCTCTTTGAACCTTTTTCCTAAGTGAGGGCAGCAAATCTAGTCCTGCACAAACTACCCGACCTCCAGTTTCTTTCCCTTTTCAACAAAGAGATCGGTTCTATGTGTGTACTGGGTTACCCCCTTTTTCCCTTTTCGACCTACAAAGCGGCTGGATAGCCTGTCTATACTACTTTTCGCCCCTCCTTTCCTCATTGAACCATGTCCTAGATTCTTGCTCCAGCCGGATCTGCCCACACTACGTACGGCAGCAAGGAAGAAGGGGTCGGTGGCCTTCCCGCACAGGCGCTAGGTGAAAGAGAACAACGCAACCGGCAGTGGATTGCCTCCCTCGCCGAAGGCGATAGAGTGAACGCGGCACCTCCTCCCCTTCCCGGTGCGACAGGATACGCACGCCTCCTTCACCAGCTGTGAGGGGGGAGAGAGAGACAAGAGGCCAATGCAGTCTCGTTTAGATCTGGTGAAGAGAGGGTGAGAGACTGTGAATATAGCAAACCCTAGCAAATGAACGCTGAGCCTCCAGCGTGTAACATATATGTAGTGCGGCGAGCGTGTGGAGAATGCAAACCCTAGCGAACAAGCGCTGAGGCTCCCGATTATATATATACTATACTGTAGTACGGACTGAGCTCCGGTGCATTCACTGCACCTGCTTTTGGTTGTATGACAGGTGAGCCGGCCACATTTTGGGCCCACCTGTCATAAACCCAAAGGCAGGTGCACTAAGTTAAGTCGCATCCATATAGTACTCTCGTGTATACGAGTAATATATACTAGTGGAGTGGTTTTCTTATTCTCTCCATAACAATCGTTTTAAATTGTGTAAGTACAAAACGAAACTCTTTATCTAATGTATAGTGAAGAAAACTAGTACTACTTCCGATGAACTAACGATCCACGCCCACGCGTCCTGGTCGCACTTCGTGTCCTTCATGTGTGGTACACTACCCTCCCTTAAGTGAACAACCACAAATGCGCCAAATTATCGGAAACATGTGAGAGTGTGTGCAAATAAAGAATTTTAATTTCAATTATCAGAAAGGTTTGAGACTATTATAAAGTTTGACTTCAGTCAAATCTAATATGCGGAGTAAATAAAAATAGAGGGCTACTATGTCCATCCGGGTTTTTAGTCCACACCATTTTTTAAATCAAAGTTAATAGTTGGACAAATAAAATTACAGGGGAGCTGGAGACAAAGTTGTGAGAAGTCTTAGAAATCAATACAAAACTTATGCTCTTAGTACCAACGTCGATCCTTCTTTGAGGAAACATTTGGTTCATAGCCAAGTGTGTGATAAAATTGCACCAATGTGAAAGACGATTGCGTCTCCAACGCAACCAAGGTGAACTGACGAAGGATATCATCTTTGTGCGTAACAAGCAAAGAGCACTGATGGAAGACAACTTGTTTTTCATTGAAAATCGATCAGCTTCACCAGCCGACGCAACCACGAGGCGCAACCATGAGCATTGATAGGTCATCATGGTGATGCATCATCCATTTGGTATCTTCGTCTGCGCCAGCGCCGGCTCCGAGAGGACGATGCGCATCGGCTCCCTCTGACGCCGACGGCGACAACGTCAACGCTGCACCTCCTCACCTCCCATAGCGGCCGGGATTCGGGCATTCGGCCGGATCTGTGACCACCGGTGAGGAGACAGATAGAGTGGACACTGTCATCTTGTTTTGATATGGAGAGGGTGAGAGAGCGAGACGCGAGAAACTCTATCAAACAAGAGGCTATAATGGAGTAAAAAAATCTCTCCATAGCAGTGATTTTGGGCCTGTCTTGCACACATCTAAGTTGATGTCCACTCTGTTTGTGGTCTATTTTTTTGTCCTAGTTTTTTTTGTTTCTTGTTGCTACATTATATACTTGTGGGAGCTTAGGTGTGATATCCTTAAATAACATCTAGATGTGAATTAGAAAAACTGATTTTCTAACGTACCAAGAAAGAAAACTTGATCAAAAACACACCCCCGCTTCTAGGTCGTGAGAGTCGTCGCGCACACACACATAGACATAGACATGCATATCCGTGTTTACGTAAAATTCCATTTCCATCTCCATCTCCAATCATATTTGTCCAACTGGCACATTATTTATGTTGTTAATTATATACTCAGCAATCACATCATCTCTTGTTTGCGCACGTCCGGACCGCTGCCACGGCAGGTCCTGACCAACCCGAACCCTCTTCATCACCAGCGCGTGCTTCCCGCCCGAAACGGTCAGTTCCGCATTCATGCCCGGCCAGAGCGGACGTGACCTCTCACTGGCGCCGGCATTGAAGCAGCGCGCCGGCCGAGAGAGCGTCGCCCGCGCCGGTTCCGGGTGCACGCGGCTGCTCCGCGTTCAAAGGTTGCTACAGCCGGCTACAACATGCATGTAAAAAGTTCTTGGGAGTCCGCGCTACTGCTAGCTGTCCTCCCCCAACTCGTCAATCTCTTCCAGTAGTGCTAGTAGTACTCCATGGCGCGATCCATCGACAAGCAGGCGGGAAAGTTATCGTATACTCGGTTTGCGGTGAGTGGCATGCCGAGCGACCCTGTGGGGTCGAGCCGTGGAGGAGGGTGAGACACGAACACGAAAGGCGTGATTTAAACGTTCGTTTTGCTCGATGGCGCGATCCAACGAAACGAAACGTTGGTTTCTCTCGGTTTCCATTTTTTCTCCAGAAAAACGGAAACTTTCCACTCCATTTTCATTCCTATTCCAATGTTGCCCCGTTACAACATTCCACCAAATACAAAGGAAAACTAACACGCATGCTGATGCATCTCAATTCACAGATCATAGCCAATATTTACTTCACAACTAAAGGAAAAAGTTGTGAGAGCGTGTACGAAAGAAAAACTACTGATGGGGTCACTACGACTTTAACCCTAAACCCTAAACATGATTTAATTCCCTAGCCAGGTAGAACCTGTTGAAGGAAAGACGGCTGGCACCCTCGGATCATACGATGCTTTTGTGGAGTTCCACTAAAATCGACCTGAGCATCCCTGATGGCGAAGATATTGAAGAAGTGTGATTACAATAATAGTACTTGCACTGGTTCATGAGACATAAACTCATCACAAGTAGAAGACGGTAGAAGTAGAGAAAGATCGACATGGAGATGGAGCTACGGCACTGGAGCAAGCCGGCTCCAAAAGGAAGATGGACTACCTGGGACGTCGGGCTATAGCTAGAAGGGCGGTTGGGACGCGGCATCGGCCCATACCGCGGTGACCTCCGATTGGGACGCACCGACTGTGGGTTTTCTCCCTCGCCGATGTCGACCGCGTCTACGCAGAACATTGTTCCCTTCCCCAAGCTGCAGGATCAGGCCCGTCGTTCTATGCTTGTGAAGAGAGCAACCTTAGCAAGCAGGCTTGTAGCTTAGGCTCCTGCTAGTGTATATATAGTGGTTTTCTTTTTCTCTCCATATCAACCATTTTATATTGCGTACGTGTCATTCAAGAGTGAAATGATGGTTGCTTCTTCCGACTAACTTACTGTGTGATTTGACTGCTCCTTAGTGGCCCCTACACGTACTCCCCCTACATGTATTCAACAGTCACACGTACACATGGACGCAAAAACGCGCGCGACGCCCTAATGCATGCATGTCCGAGCACACGACAGAACACAGAGGGTCACGCTAAGTGCTCAACCTACACGTGCATGCACACACATACTCAGTCAGGGTGAGCTAGTGACCGTATAAACACCGAAATATATATATTGAGCGCAATGAGCGTATTATGAAGTCCACTGACCGTATTATTACAAATATACAGTGACTGACAGTGTATTTATCTCATTTGAAATTAATCCATATTAACCGGAGAGGAGGCAGTATGGACTAGCATTACTTGCGCGCGGTGGATCGCAGGACAAGGAGAAACTTTTGACTAATGCAAGCTCTCCCTCGCTCAGGCGGTGGACGTGCAACAGTTAATTCGGTGTCAGATTTCTAGAAGCATACACTATACTACTAGTGCTACTACTGTTGTTCGACTTCCCGAATAGGCGAACAGACAAGCACAAAGTTTACTAGTACTAGTACTACTAATATAGTCTATAAAGGTACGTAAGTATACTATACTAGTACTAGGAACCGGATGGAGGAGCGTGTGCACTCTTATTATAAATTTAAAATGTGATAAAGCAATCTTCAACACATTTGGTTCTCTTCGAGGGTTCTCGCATGTGATAATGGAAGTTGATTGCATGGAACACTCGCCACTATTCTCGCTTAATTCTGGCTCATATCCTATTACAAATAGTAGCGCTCGGTAATATTTCCTCTTTTTTTGTTATTCAGCATGTAAACAGGTCAGCAAACCTTGCGGCGCATCTTCGTGCGAACCATGCTTGCTGCACTTTGAATGTGGCCAAGAGCTGGCTTGATGAAACACCTCACTTCCTACTTCTTTTTTGCGGGGTACCTCGCTTCCTAGTGACCAGTGTCTTGGCTGATCGTCCTAAGAATGCTTATATATGAATAAAGCTCTCTCATTTACCCGCAAAAAAGACTAATCCATATTAACCAGAAAGGAGGGAGTATGGACTAGCACTACTTTTTGGTGTGTCCCGTCAACTCGTAGAACGAGGAGAAGCTTGCAGGACAAGGTGAAGCTCGCTTACGCCTTTTGACTAATGCAACCTACCCTCAGTGGACATGCATCAGTCCATTCGGTGTCAGATTGTCAGAGGCATACACTGTAGTACCCAACATGCGGAGTACCATCATTGTTCGACTTCACGAAGAGTCGAAGAGCCAAGCGCAGTAGTACGAGTAGTACTACTACTAGAACCGCATGGTGGAGCGTCTGTACTCTTATTTTTTTATCTCTGATAAAGTACACGTTTATTCCGGAGGAGGGCAGAAAATGGTAGCCCAACATGTAATGAATGATATCGATCAACCAACCATGCTCGAATATATCTTGGCCTCCATGCGAACCCGTCTGTGTGTTCTCGCTCCGCGTCTCCCTCAAGGAACGGCGGGTTGGCTCTTTGCCCTCAATTGAGATCGGTTTGCTCACACTCCTGTCCCACATGTTAGTGATATGCCAAGAGGAGGTGCTTTGACCGACTGGCCATACGCGTACTTGGTTTTGAACATTCATACTACTCCTCCCTCCGTCACAGTTTACAGGGCGCGCTTCATTATGATGCATTTCTCTCAATGCATTTCCACCACCAAAGAGACTTTAGACGCGTTTGGTTTAATGCTCAATTAATTAGGGCGTGGTAACCGCAATCAAGTCCACAATTTTATCTCCATGTACTTTGTACTACAGTACTACAGAGTGGAGTAAGTGCATGCATGTGTGTACCCGGGGTGGAAGCACTGCATGCATGTGTGTACGCATTATTCCCTCTAGTAATAGACGCCGTGCTATAAATACCAATGCTATTTTTCAGGCCGATCGCTAGTCGCCTTGGTCCCACAGATCTTTTTTCTTTTTTCTGATGCACGCTGTATAAACAGTGACGGATGGAGTATGAGCGGATTCAAAGAAGAGCATATTGATGGTTGCTTCTTCAGAGCAACTTACAGTGGGAAAGGTGGGGCTTACGATTTGACTGCTCATTACTCACTATTAATGCGGCGCAACGACCGGGCTGAGTCTCCCATGCGGTTGTGCACTATCCCCTCGGTTCTTAAATATACTCCGGAGTATATTTGTCTTTCTAGAGATTTCAACGAGTGACTACTCAAATATTTGTCTTTTTAGAGATTTAAAATGGACTGGCACATACGGATGTATATACATATTTTAGAGTGTAGATTCTCTCATTTTGCTCCGTATGTAGTCACTTCTTGAAATCTCTAGAAAGACGAATAGAATATTTAGGAACGGAGGGAGTACACATACGAAGCAAAATGAGTGAATCTACACTCTAAAATATGCCCGTTTGAAATTTGTAAAAAGACAAATATTTAGGAACGAAGGAGTATAATTTTGTGCATGGCACATGGACCCGGATGATGAAGAGGCTTCTGGCAATGCTATCAAGCTTCCATCATTTGTTTACATAATTGACGTACTATACAAATAATTTTCGAGCGAGACATGAAATTGTACAATGGTGTGAGCTTTCAGCTTCTGTTTCGCGTGTCTTGCCATCGATGCTCTTTCGGAAACAATAAAAAACTAACTTCCTTGCTAATGCATGTCAATTATTAGCAGACCAGAGCTAATAATTACATCACAACTGAAGACAAAGTTGTGAGAAGGTGTTAAATTAAAATTGATCCATGCTTTCATTGGCAGCAACGTCCCCCCAGCTCTGTCTAAATCAACAAGGCATGTTGGGAAAAAAAGTAGCTGTCTGGAGCATGTAGCATTCCGATCATTTTGTGCAGTTCCACTAAAATAGAGCTGAGCATCCCTGTTCCAAAGATATTAATTGTGATTACGATAATTGAAGACTGCCGATGAAACAATAAACACATAAATAGAAGCCGGTCACCTTTGCAGCCTCTCTTAACACTAACTAGTTTGAGAAGATTAGGCTCGGAGTTGGATGAGGAGGATAGAGCAAAACCAATCTCCCTTTGTGCAGTCGCACTGAAATGTAGAGACGTTGCCCATGTGACATTTTAGTACAACTGCACAAAACACTCTTAAGAAAAAAGTGATTTGTGAAGTTCACCAAAAGGTCGCAATAGCAACGAGGTGAAATGGATAGCCCTATTTGCAAAAAAGAGGTAGAAAGGAAACAATTACTGGCCAATAACAGTTGATGACACATGCGACGACAAAAAAGAAGCATATTCCTTGCCCTAGGGAAGATAACAACACGGTTGTGTTTGTCTAAAATGGCGTGAGGACGAGAATGCAATATGGAAAGTACGCTGGAAGAGCTACGTTTTGGGCCAAGAACTATGGAAGATCCACATGCAGCGACGTGGGAAGACGGGCAGTGGAGCAAGGCCGGAGGGGATACCTGGAGGTCGTCGGGATGTAACAAGGTGAACAGCGGCGGGCGGATCTGCGAGCAGGTGGCGTAGGCCCTGTTGCGCCGGAGCTTGGTCAGAGAGAACGGCGTGTACCACAGATCGGGACGTGCTGCCTCGGCGCCGTCAAACGGAGAAACGATGCACTTCCTCCCTTTCCCCCTGCGGACGGGATGTGGCCGGATCAGTGACCAATGGTGAGAGAGAGAGAGAGAGAGGCCACCACACTCCCTTTCCCCCGGCGGACGGGATGCAGCCGGATCAGTGACCAACGGTGAGAGAGAGAGGAGAGGCCACCGCAGCCTTGTGTGAGATACTCTGAAGAGCGACAAACCAGGCAGGCAAGGCTCCATTGTATACAGTGAGCGGACTACCTTTTTCTCCATAAAAATCGTTTTATATTCTATGTACATGCCATTGAGCACTATAACTTTATTTAAAAATAGCGCGGCAACGCGTCAAGTCGAACTTTGTTTTGTGCAGGCATGGTACACGACCTCCCTAGGTAAACAACCGCTACAGGCGTTCAAATTAGCACGTGGGCTACCATTTCGTAAAGAAATGAGCTCCACCGTGTACCCGCGCGGGTGTGGCTGGGCACGAAGCGTGAGTACGTGCATGGTGCACCTATTCTCTTCTTGTATATGTACACCACCTATGTGGGGTTGTGTGAGAGAGATACAAACCTAGAGAGATATAGTGTGTGGGTTCTTGAGAGTTTTTTTTGGGGGGGGGGGGGTTCAATCAAAAAACATAACATATGCAATGTATGTGAAATAGAGTCCTGGATATAACATATATAGAGAGGGGGCGATCCATGAGAAGAGAGTGGAGGTATCACCGGCTTGAGGTGTCCTTAGAATCGAAAAGAGGGATGATGTGTGTGTGTGTGCACGCGCGCGATCGATAAAGAGTGCCATCGAATTTGTGTGTGCCCACGTCAAAGATATAGATTGGCTGGCCTACTGAACGTGAGAGGGGACATGTGCAGTTTGTATCTGTGGCATGGATACCTACCTACAGCGCTCGACTATCGGTGTGTGGTGGGGGCGGAGGGAGGCCCAATTAACTATAGAGGTACAATGGCTGGTATATGTGTGGAGGAGGAGAGAGGCCTACCTCATGTATTAGGGAGATCGATCGGCATCCATGCATATGTGCAGGAGAGGAATAAGGTTGGGAGAGAGACAGAGCTAGAGTGTTGGAGGGGGTGGTAGTGGAGTTGCTTCTAAGAAATGGTGGCATAGGCTTGCTAGATAAACGGAGGGCACGCCCACAATATCAATAAGAGAGGAGATGGCTTCTTGTTGTCTGTGCACGTGCGTGTGAGAGACGGGTCAGGAGGCATGCACGAATGATGAGGGGGGACGACGTGGCTGTGGTAAGCAGACATAACTACATAGGAAGATCAATCACCCTTTGTTAGAGAAAGGAGAGACATAACTTGTGAGGTACGTCGATCGATGGGGGGGTAGTTAAAGACGATCCAGGTATATGTTGGGAGATCGATCGGTATACATGCATGTGTGTGTTAGAAGCAAACGAGGCACGAGGAGAAGGATAGAGATAGAGGGATGAATGTAGGAGTTGGTATGAGAGGCATACTATATCGAGCGGGGAGGAGTGTGCGAGTACGAGAACGATGAAAAGAGTGGTGGGAGACAGGCATGGACGATGACAAGAGAAGAGGGGAAGCTTGTGATTGTGCTAGTCACACCTGGCTAGAGAGGCATATCGATCGATGTGTGCCATAAAGAAGGAGCTGGGGGGCCTACACACACCGTGGGTGAACGACCTAAAGTGAAACGACGAATTTGCGCGATGGAGCTAGAGAATGCTGAGGGAGGGTGAGAGGGATGCGGGCGTGTGCATGCACAAGAGAAAGTTAGTGCTAGCTACAAAGATAAGAGGGTTGTGTGGGTGTAAAAGACGAATAGAGATCATATATACTTCATTATAAAAAGCGAATTCGGATATTTGAAGAATTTATCATAGTGTTTTAAACCGACGCATGTGTGAATATATATAACGGTGATACACATGGTGTGTTTATGAACATGTTATACTACATTTAAATATATTTTATCTCTACTCTTATAAAAAAACGGAGTTGTTGATGATGGTGTGCCTGCCATCCTGCATTATAGGCCGTCTGATTTATATCTGGCGGATAGCAAGGAAACTATGATGGTTGAAGTTGGCAACAATCATGATTGTAGATTCCTATTGAAATAGAGAAACGAATTCAAATTTAGTTTGAATTGCAGCGGTAGTATAGACATTGGGAATGCACTAAATGTTGGTATGAGTAGGTTACATGCATTATACAGCAAGCGAAAAAAATTAATCGGACATAACATGGATTCATACTCCCTCCTTCCATCTATATAGGGAGTAGTGAGATTTTTAAGACCGCCTTTGGCAATTGACAAGATTAATGGTACATGACATGCACAATGTGAAAATTATATCATTGAAAGGACCTTTCACAGACAAAGTTAACGGTGTGCTTTGTGTAAGTTGCATGTCATATATCATTGCTCAAATATTTGGTCAAAGTTAGCATCGAAAAACGCATTAGGCCCTATATAGATGTAAGGAGGGAGTAGCTTTGAATAGCATTTGTATAGTAAAACAGGGCAAGACTCTCTCTTTGTGTGGTGTGAATAGTTTTATTTTTTTCGTTTTCTTTTTGGTTGAGGGAAGTGTGAATTGATTTGGTACGTATAAGTACAATATTACTACACGTTAGGCTTGTCCCTAAAATTCCACCCGCGTCTTGTTATATCCCGAAAATTCAGATATCGTGCTCCCAAAACTGGCGCCTTCACAACCCTCGCCTTGCTATTCTGAAATTACAACACGCGCGAAAACTCCCTCCAGCTGCCAAATCCCGACACGCGAAATCCCCCTTCTAACCCTGAGCTGAAAGGGCCGCTAGTTCAAATCGGTGGGGGGTACTTTTGTAACACACCCTACATTTTGGACAAGTGCGTCCCTAAGTCATGCTTCACCCCCTCCCATCGCCCCCTTTTCGCCATTCGAAATCCCAGTCCGCCATAACCTCTCCGCTCCAGCCGCGAAACCCGACCCTCCTTCGTCCGCCACGTCACCGCTGCCCAGCCGGAGCCTCTTCCCCAACGACGTCGTCCACCGCAACAGCTCGACGTCCCTCGTCCACCTCCCCGGATGAGGATCCGTCCTCCATCTCGCCGTCCCACCGGTTCAGCCACCCCGTCCTCCACCTCCAAGGAGTTGCTCCTACGATCGTCTCATCTATCGCGGCTGCTCCATCCCCACAGCGCTGCCTTAACCTGCTCCACCGGAACCGCAGCATCCTCACCGACTCCTCAGACGAAGCCGAGGCCTACTCGGCGCCACCAAAGAGCTTGTACACTCATCGCATCGCACCTTCTCCTTAACTCGACCTCCCGGCGCCGACGGTGCTCCATCCCGCACCCCCATGGAGCGACTACCTTGAAGCTGGCGCCGCGGGCGACATCTCCATGGCGTCTCTCCCCCAGTGCGAGGCCCCTTCGGCGGCAGCGTCCATACCAGCCGGATCTGCTGCTACTGCTCCGGCTCTCGCTCGCTCGCTCGTGCTGCTGCTACTGCTCCGGCTCTCGCTCGATCGCTCGCTCGCCCAGCTGCTGCTCTCCCCCTCGCTCGTGTTGCTGCTCTGCTCCGATTAAGCCACACTTCAGTCGACTGAATTGACTTTTGGGTCAATCGATTTTCATGGGTTGGGGGGGGGGGGGGGCTCGCCGGAGTTAAGGAAGAATCACCCGCAGCGGGGACAGGGGCTCGCCGGAGAGGTACCCCACTATCTATCTTAGGGTTCAGGATGGGGGCAGGGGGCCTAGAGGGCTGGCCGGGGCGGCGGTGGCGAGTTGTTTTGGGGCGGCGAGGCAGTGCTGGGGCCGGCGGTTCGGCCGGTGGTGGCAGGCGGCTCAGGGGTGTGCAGGTTGAAGATGAACTGCAGGCCCTCCCTAAACTACATGTCAAGTGCCTCTCTGCTACCATTGCATTCAGTTTCGACAGTAGCATTTAGATTCCACAGTAAATTTCAGTTTCGACAGTTAAGTTCAGAGTCAACAGTTTTTACCTCATTTGTTGTAGTCAGGTGGTTTTTGGTGATGTTAATTTTACATCCATTTTTCATCATCTATTGGAGATGCTATTAGAATCCCACTTGAGATTGACGATGTCTGTCTTGTGCTGCTTCAGCCTTGACGTCTTACGGCTCACCGGAGCTGCTCCAATGATAGAACGATCCATCACAACAGAGCAGTGCCCTGGACGCCGTCTACAGATTCCTC
The DNA here is from genome assembly GCF_018294505.1 of Triticum aestivum. Classification (NCBI taxonomy): domain Eukaryota; kingdom Viridiplantae; phylum Streptophyta; class Magnoliopsida; order Poales; family Poaceae; genus Triticum; species Triticum aestivum. The sequence continues at coordinate 631,942,822 of NC_057806.1, forward strand.
AAATCTTCCTCAACACCTCCGACAGCCACCTCTGCCTCAACTGCTTCAGCGACCAACCGAATGATGCTGAGGTCGACACGGCTACGGCAAAGAGGTTGTACACTTGTTGCGTCACTTATTACTATACATTCACGTCGATCCATTAGGGCTATTTTGGTTCAACGGAAAAACATAGCAATATGGAATTTTCCAATGGCACTCTACTATTCAATTATTCATGCATTTTGTTGAAAGGAATGAAGCAAAACATCCACCTGGACCTACTTTTCAAAATCCTATGCATGAAAACAAGACCAAGTGCATTAGTGCCAGAATAACATTCTAACTGTACACGCTTTCATATGGTTTCTCTTTATTTTGGCCATGTTTCTTTGCATTCCTCTGCTCTTCCAATTCCTGTAAACCAAACACCCAAGATGATAGAAATCATGTGTTTTACAAATGCTCTGTTTACCATGTGCATTTTCCTATCCTATTCCAGTGTTTTTCCTATCCCTGCGTTTTAAGAATCATGCAAGCCAAATGAGCCCTTATAGAATTACTTCAGTTACAGGTACGTGTCGAAGGGAACTTTTTGTGGTTTGTCCTGCTCCTGCTGCGACATCGTCCACCTCACCTGAGCTGCTCCATCGACAGAAGCATCCACCAAACCAGACATCATGACTCCTGACCGTCTTTCACCGCCTCAGATCTCCTTCCCTGCCGCCGGCACGCACCCCAACGGTATCACCATCATCGACTAAGCAGATGAACCTGAGGAGTACACGGGTCCACAAGAGAGGTCGCACTCTTTTGTTTCTGCTTATGTTATGCATTGCTTAAAATTACCTGCTACTTTATCATCCTGTTCACCTCTTGGACTCCCAACTCAGGTCCAAATTCATGTTCAAACTTGAGTTCTAAATTAGTTGTGGGGCACATATGGAGGCAGCAATGAATAGTATGTCTGTCTAATATCTGGTTCACCTAGGGTATGCCTATGTTGTTCATCTTGGGTGGGAAAAAATAGTAAAGCAATCATCATCTGTCTTTTTATTAATTTAAAGCAATCATCAGCCTGCTATCATTATTTTTGGATCCATCCACTGGTTGTTACCATCACTCTAAATTTCTGCATGCTCTCCTTACATAATCTCACCGTATTTTTTCGTATGCATGTCAGATATTGTACACAGTCATGCTGAACATGTAGAGAAAAAGAGAAGAGTTTTGCGCGGCAATACAATGTCATGCAGACATCGCTCCATGGTGGGTTCAACGGCAAACCCTCCCCACCCCTCTCCAGATTGTAATCCAGAGGAAGATATCTGTCCTGAGGCGGATTCAGACGCCGCTGACCACTCCTATTTACCCCCCAAGGTGTTTGCTCTACCTTGGCATGATGATGTTAGTCATATCATGCATATGTTGCCTTGCACTGCCTATTTTTGACATCATATATGTCATCTGCTTAGTTTAGACATGTTCTGTAATGCCACATGTTTAGTTTCTATATCATATATGGGAATATGCAGTCTCATGTCTTTTAGCCAGCCATAATATATGTGAAATGTGAAATGCCATCCTGTTTAACCAGGCATCATATATTTGAATGATATATTGCCCATCCTTTTCTACATTACATTTCCATTTGTCGACAATGTTTGTACATTAAACTACTCTTCCTTTGAATCAGCCATTTGGGTGGGAGATGGAAAAATCTGGAGTGAAAACAAGGCCTTGAGAGCAGACAGTGCTACCTGTCGAAGCAGATCTCTTGTTGGGTCCCGATATCTCCTCGGAGATGGATTCAGAGACATATGACCAGTCCTATTCCCCTACTGAGGTGTATGCTCTAACTTGGCAGGGTTATACTGCTCATATCATGCATACGGTATCTTGCATTGCATAGTTTAGACATCATATACACAATATTCAACACCATGTTCTTAGTTCAGACATCATATCGGATGCCCTCTGTTTAGCATATAAATCACATATGTGAATTAAATGATGCGATCCTGATTACTTAGATAACATGTAGGCAAATTACATCATGCGATCCTGTTTTGTTATTCATCATATCTTTGAGTTATGTTATGCTATGCTATCCAGTTTAGATAGACATCATATATGTGAAATTATGTCATGCTATCCGTTTTAGTTAAACAATATACATGTCAACTATTTCATGCCCTCTTTTTTCCACACTATCTATTGCATCTGTCTCTCATGCAATGTCTGTACATTCAACTATGTTTCCTGTTTATCAGCCATTTGAATTGGAGCGGGTGATGCCAGTATCTAGCGGAATAAAAACACGGTCTTCAAATGAAACAGTGCTACCTATTGGTGGAGATAGCACCCTGGTTGTACATGCACAAGAGCCAGCCCTACCACACATAACCCAAACTCTCGTAGATTGTACCCCTACTATGATGGACAGAGAACCAGCTTCACCCAATCTAACCCCAACCCCAGCCGATAGTAACCCAGTTCCTGTTGACACAGCACCATCTCCACCACAGAGCTCCCAAACAAGAGCAGTTAGTAAGGCAGCTCCAGTGCCCAAAGGGCCAGTACTATCACGGCGAACCCCAGCTCCACCAGTTAGTACGCCTATTCCCGTGGAGGAAGCACAACCAGCCAGTCGTAGTTTAGCATATATCACATTTGATGTTGTTAAATCTTATGTGTGTATCTTCCCATCTTGGAAATATTATACTGAAGATGAAGGAAAATGCCAATTGTAGGTGTTTGTCCAGGAGTTATCACTACTAGGGAAAAGCCTAGCAGCGGCACGGGTTTTAGACCTATCAGTAGCGCGGGGTTATGCGCTACTGATAAGGCGCTACAACTAACGTGTAGCAGTAGCGTGCCTCTTCCCACGCTACTGCTAAATCGACTTAGTAGTAGCGAGTTCCCAGAGGAGCGCTACTCGTAATTAGTAGTAGCGCTTCTCCCTGCCCGCGCTGCTACTATTATTTCGTATTTTATTTCTTTTTAATTTCATGTTGTATTCGTACACCTTTACACAAGTTTTCATACAACAGGAATTTAGAAATTGTTTTTACATCATAATGAGTTATTACATCCACTTGAAAGTAATCCGCGGTTCTTTCACCCAATGATATAATAAATATCATCATCATCATATCATTAACAACTTATCATCATCATCATCATATCATTGGTCACTAGTCGTAATCACAAGTACTCCTCACATCATCAACTCTAACACATTGTATCACATAAAAAACATATTGTACCTCATAGGACCTACTACGTTCTCTTAGGACCTACGATATTCTCTAAGGTAAAATAGCAAAAAACAAGATAGCCCCTGACTCTCCATTATGGAGAATGGAGATTATCCTGTCTCCAATTCTTGCCTTTTGCTTAATGTTACTTCCAAGAACCTCCTTGCGAATGTCCAAACATTTTTTCCATTCTATGATTAGCATGTGTTCACCGCTTTTAGAAATCCGATATGCACAGGTGAGCACCTTCGATTCACCTGGCTTTTCTCCTTATAAGTTAATTCAGAGCCATTAGTGTAGTGGGTTTTGTCTACCATCTTCTGCACATTCTTTGAAGATTCAAAATAAGCTGTCAATGGAAATAAGCTGTCAACTATTTTGAAATAAACAATATAAATTTGTTAATAACTATGTTTGAGAAACTCACATTGCGGTAGAATCAGAAGCATATCAACAAGGACCCAAATGTCCATATTGTCTTGCTGGATGTCAGGATTACCAAGATCCATGGTGACAATCATACCCTCATAAAAACCATACATTTTTGCAAAGTGATTCCCAATTTTGGCAACCAAAATGGGTTACGCTCTGAGAATTGTACAGATTTACTTCAAAATTGATATCATGATGGGTCCTTAGGTGTATTTTCTTTGTTTCATAATTTTCATGGTCTTCAAAACCCATCCTATCCAAAACATAGCTTCTTGCATGGCATGGGATAAGCTAGTCGAATTGTAAAAGATCAAAATTAGACGTTGAAATAGTTGAAGTCATGCTTAATTACGAAAAAAAACACTTGTCGTTGTTGCGTACCGTTTCAACATCGAAGGTCTCCTCGAGCTTAATGCTGAAGCGCCAATCTTCATCCAGCTCAACGAACCTGTCGCACATACCTCGATCATCATGGCACTAGCTGCACTCCCCCAGGAGACTATCATCGTCCGAGTACGACATTTCCTACGTTCATAATTCAAAGATTAAACTTGTACATATTCTAGCACAAGTCATGCCAGAATTCACGGAAAAATCCGGCATGACCTTTGCTAAAAAAAGGACATATTGAGCGCTTGAAATTTGCCGGAACAGAAATTAATCAACACTCCGGCAAAACATAGGCCACTCGGAGGTGTAACCAAAACATGAAATAATTGCTTAAACTAAAAAATAACAACAAATATGACATGTTCAACTAGTTCTATTAATTCAACTAGTTCTTACTAAATATAAACTTAGTATAAAAAGAAAAAAACTAGTTCTTTCTAAAAATAAAGTAGTTCAACTAGTTATTAATTTACTTACTATACTAGTTCAACTAAAACTTAACTAGTTCAACTAAAACTAAACTAGTTCTATTAATTCAACTCATTCTTACTAAATATAAACTTACTATAAATAGAAAGAAACTAGTACATCTACTACTACTAATTAACATCTAACTACTACATCTACTACTAATTAACATCTACTACTGCTAATTATACAACTAGTTTACCATCACTACTAGTAATTAATATCCACCACTTCTAAAAATCATTATCTATGAACCCTAAATTAACATCCACTACTACTAAAATCATCTACTAACTAATAAAAGAGAGAGGGGGTGGGGGGCTTACAGAGGGAGAGACGGTGGCGGGGAGGTGCTCGGTGACGGAGGGGCGGCGAGGGCGGGCTCGGGATCGGGAGGCAGCGGTCTAGGGCGGCAGGCTCGGTCTAGCGTGGCGGCGGTGAGGTCGAGGGCGGCAAGAGTGTGGTCGAGAGTGGTGGCGGGCGGCGGCGGTGAGGTTGAGGGCGGGCTCATGCGGCGGCGGTGAGGGCGGGCGCGCTCGGGCTTGGGTGGTGGCGACAGGATTAGGGGAACAGGCCGGGGGGGAAAGGAGGACTTAGCGAAATTTTGAGCCGGGGGGGGGGTGGTTAACTCGAACTAGCAGTAGCGCTCATATGGAAAACACACTATAGCTAACTTATCTATAGCGCGCTTCAGTGAAAACCGCTACTGCTAATAGAAGCAGTTATATCAAAAATATACATTGGTCATCATTGATCTTTTTGTGTATAATATAAATAGTCAACATGAATCCTCACTGTACCTGTATAGGTACATGCGAGGATTCATATTGCAACCACAAATCATACACATATAGTTCAATGAAGACAAGTGCTCGAGATAGGTTGAGAAGTAGCGTATTTAAGGTGGTAAAAACCTTGTTTGCTTAGCAGTATGGGACTAAACTTAATTAGTTGCGGTGATACTTAGCAGTAGCGTGTTTTGAAGAAAACCGCTGCTACTAAGTTCTTTAGCAGTAGCGCGTCCATGGGAAGGGCGCTACTACTATATCTAGCCTGGGGGCAACACCGTGGCAATTATAGTAGTAGCGCTCTTTTCACCTAGAGCGCTACTGCTACCTAGTCATTAGTAGCGCTCTTTTCTGAAGCTCGCTACTGCTAGTTAGCAGTAGCGTTTGTTTTTAAGCCGCACTGCTGCTAAGATTCTGTGTATAAGGTTTTCCCTAGTAGTGTATGTGTAAGTAATGTTATTCATGGCAATTACTCTGCTTCGTCCCATACATCCTACCTCCATGATGGTTAGAATACATCAAATTTTCCCATTTTCTCTATAGACAAGGACCGATTTGGAAACTCAGGATGAGGTAACCTGTGCTAATACCTCTGCTATCTTCAAGAATGCTTGGTGGCAGTATCGGAATTACCTGAAGAAAACGTACTTCACCGGCAAAGAAACTAATCAAATTCCCTTATGTTCTCCTGAGACACATTTACTGGACGATGACTGGGAATGCCTTGTTCTGTATAGGTCCCGAACCAAGAATGTGGTAAGGTCTATGAGCTCATTTTCTATTTTTAAGTATTATATTCTTGCGTCTTATTGTACTCTGTTCATGTAGAACAAGTGCCTAAACCTGAAGAACAACTGTTCTAATTTAAGATTCCATTGCTATCATAGTTCAAAAAAACACTAGGCGTTAATTGTGCGTTTTGCCACCGCCTTGCACTTTACTGACCAAAGCGCATGCTTATGCGCAGTTATGCACAGATTAAGCGTAGTTATGCGCAATGCGTCTTGCCAACGCCTAGAGCATAGGCGCGCTTAAGCGCTCGCTTAGGCGCGCCTTTTTTAACTATGATTGCTTTGCTCTTGTATCATTGTATTTACTCATACAAACTTATTTTTAAATTGAAGGGTCCAATCGAAACTCCAATGGCACGGCAGGTATGTTCACGCATGTTTCTTTAACAGGTTTGCTCTTATCAATAGCTCTTCTGATTTCAATTTCAATTGTGTATACAGTTGACTTTCATATCATGCACATTACTAGCATCACAACAGAGCCAATAGTGTTGTTGTACATGTAGACCCGTGGTACCCATCTGAAATCTTGTTGTGCCGTGTAGTTTCCCACGCTTTGTATTCTTTCACTGCTGCTTTGTCTTGAACTGATATGATTTGAACCGTGTCTCTATTTTGATTTGGCAAGACAATGCAGTGACCATAGGACATAGATATATGTTTGTTTGATGCTTTTATTATGTACTAGTACTTGGCAATAGAAGACTTGGTAGTTTAATCTTGGGCACCTTACTAATGAACTGGTTCACCAAAATGAGTTTCATATACTAGTACATGCTAAACTTGTTATGTGTCTGCTTGTTTCCTCTTTTAGAATGCTGACAGAATATTGGGGAAGAGTGCCTTATTAAGCAATGATAAAGGAAGTAATGTAGATAAGGTTCAGGATAGTGACACATCCTTGTTGGTCTCCAACAAAGCTGATAAAACAGCTAAGGAAGACTATCTTGAAGACAGCGAGACAACCTCGAAGTCCTGTCTTGGTTTAGTGTTCTAGTTACTGGCCACTACCGCTTGCACAAGCTATTCAAACTCACTGTCTGAATTAGTTCGGTTTCTTGAGTCTCAACTGCAAGCTGAAAGACATCGATCAGCTGTGCCGCGACAAGAAGCGGAAGGACTACGGAAGTCCCTGGAGCATTCAGATGCATACTTTCTGGTGCAACAGCAAGTGTTGGAGGATTTTAGCGCCAAACAGGACAAAGCTAATCAGCTTGCTAAGCTTATTGCCAGCATGGTGGATACCCAGGATAATGTTTCTTGAGCTCTTCTGAAGTTGTTTCAGTTATGCTCTTCTTTTGCTACCGCGTTTATTTGCACTGGTGGCCAATTTTGACGGCCAGTGTATGTAATATGCTGCTTTGTTCCCTATATTTGCACTGGTGGCGAACTTTGATGCCCAGTGGATGTAATATGTGTAATAGCGGTAATAGGCTAGCCTTAATTGCTTGCTTATTTATTTCCTTATTGTCTTGTTTAGTTGTTTGCTTGTAGTCACTGCAGTTCTTTTTCTGTGTTTTTCTAGTGGCCACAATAGCCTATTTTTGGTAACTAGGCCAAAATAATCATGGCAACACACGGACTATTATAACCATGGGCCTCCTGCGGGCCGTATGATCCATGGGCCTTCGTTCGGCCGTAGGAGCATTGGCCTTCTATACGGGTCGTAGGATCCATCGGCCTTCTATACGGGCCTTATGGATCAATGGCCCTTCTACGGGCCGTAGGGTCCATGGGCCTTCTACGGGCCGTACTATCCATGGGCCTCATACGGGCCGTAGGATCCATGGGCCATCTATGGGGTGTATCATCATTTCGCCAATCATGGGCCGTACTATTCGTGGACCATAACGGGTCGTTAATAGGCCGTATTTGATAACTCTATGAAAACAGCCCAACGGGTTTTTTTTGACATGAAAACGGCCCAACTTATTAACGGTCCGCAAATGGGCCAACTATAACGACAGGCTGAATTTGGCCCACAAGTAGAAAATGATAGTAACTGGCCATATGTAACCGAATGCTGCAAATGAGCCCAAGAATCAATGGGCCCTGAGAAGGCCGAAAGATAACTTGGGCTGGAAACGGCCCAAATGATACACTGTTCATTATGGGCCAGTTTCACCACGAGCCGTTAATGGGACAAGAGTTACAAAGGTCCTCATATGGGCCGAAAGAAGTCATGGGCCACACATGGGCCGGAAGTTAAAATGGGCTGAATCATATTGGACGGCCCAGATGATGCTACTAGGCCTAATTCGGATAGGGTGTAACGGGCCCTGGGTTAGCGGGCTGTAAATGGGCTATATGCGAACAAGCCGTTAACAGGCTTTCCGTGGGCCGGCCCGCCACCTTTTGACCAAGTCAAACGGGCCGGCCTTTTCACAAGAATGGGCCTCTGTTGGGCCGTGCCACATGTCGCCGTATCATAGGCGCCTTCGGTCCAATGAGCGGATGCCATCTGTCCCAACGGTGAGCCGACATGTGTTTCCTCCAGCCAATGATGATTTTACACATGGAAAATCCCCATTGGTCGGGGCTGTTAACGGGTTATCGGATCCAAAACCCGACCCGATAGCTTAACGGCGTTCCGTTACGGTGGATGCCACGTGTCGGTCACCCTTGACGAAAGCAGTTCTGTGACGTGCGATTTATCGTCATGGAAGTGGACACTTCCGTGATGATAATTTTGGTAATGTCATGGAACACATCTACAACAGCACAGGTATGACTATCTTGATTCTGTCATAAATTTGGCATGGACGTACATGCATGAAAAAAAACGCGACCTACTGTGACAAACACGAATCATCAGGGAAGTGTATTTTTTTGTAGTGCTCGGCCTTGCCCCCTCCCCCTTCCTCTCGCGGCCGGCTCCACTGTCGCGGGCTCGTGGGAAGGAGGAATGAGCTGTCGAGCGGCGACCCTCGCCCCCGCCGTTGATGGGCCTGCGCCCCCTCACGCCATGACGGGTGGGAGGGAGGAGCGGAAGTGGAAGAAGATGGATGCTAGGAGAATGTGGGATGACATCCCCCTCCCCCTCCTTATAAAGGGGCGAGGTCGAGGCCCAACCGCCCCGCTCAACCAATCCAACCATCGGAGGCGCAGGGAATCAGGACCGACCCGCTGCCCCAATTAGCAACGGCCCGGTTTCCCGCTTCCACCGCCCGCCACCTGCATGGAGGACGCGTGGTGAGCTTGCAGGATCGAGAGAATGGGATTAGGGGGTCCTCGGACAGTCGGACTATGTACTTTGGCCGGACTGTTGGACTATGAAGATACAAGATTGAAGACTTCGTCCCGTGTCCGGGTGGGTCTCTCCTTTGCGTGGAAGGCAAGCTTGGCAATTCAGATATGTAGATCTCCTTCTCTGTAACCGACTCTGTGTAACCCTAGCACCCTCCAGTGCCTATATAAACCAAAGGGTTTAGTCTGTTGGACAACAACAATCATGATCATAGGCTAGCTTCTAGGGTTTAGCCTCTACAATCTCGTGGTAGATCAACTCTTGTAATACTCATATCATCAAGATCAATCAAGCAGGAAGTAGGGTATTACCTCCATCAAGAGGGCCCGAACTTGGGTAAACATTGCGTCTCCTGCCTCCTGTTACCATTAGCCTTAGACGCACAGTTTGGGACCCCCTACCCGAGATCCGCCGGTTTTGACACCGACATTGGTGCTTTCAATGAGAGTTCCAGTGTGCCGTCACGGTAAGGCTTGATGTCTCGCCTTGTTCTCAAGGACAACATCACCTCTGGGGGAGCCCTGGCTGTAGGCCAAACTCTCCGACTAGGCGGCTTCGTCATGACCGCTCGTTCGGCCGCCGCGCCGACGATGACTTCTCAGGTCATCAAAAACAGCCTCCACGTCAGCTCGGAATTCACCGAGAAAATGGATCCAATGGAGCTCTCACTACTAGGAAAAGGGCTATAGATGAAATGGACACTAATGGCGCACCAGACATGTGGTGCGCCATTACTATATACTAATGGCGCACCATGTGTTGGTGCGCCATTAGTGTCCAAATACTAATGGCGCACCACATCCACGGTGCGCCATTAGTAACAATTTTTTTTCAAAACTACTAATGGCGCACTAGGGGATAGTGTGCCATTACTAGTTAAACTAGTAATGGTGCACCACATCCACGGTGCGCCATTAGTAAAAAAAATCAATTTTTTTTCAATTTTTTTTCAAAACTAGTAATGGCACACAAGGGGATAGTGTGCCATTACTAGTTTTAACTAGTAATGGCGCACCACATCCACGGTGCGCCACTAGTAATTTTTTTTCAATTTTTTTTATTTTTTTCAAAACTAGTAATGGCACACCGTGGGAGTGGTGCGCCATTACTAGTTGAACTAGTAATGGCGCACCACTCCCACGGTGCGCCATTACTAACTTGGCCCAAAAATTCCACCGAATGCACCCCCCCCATGGACCGCCTTTTCAGTTTAAAAAATAAAAGAAAATGATGAAAATGTCAAAAAAATAAAATAATTTTCCCATGTGATATGTGGTCTAGTTGTTGGGAAAATTTACAAATATGAATTTCGACTCTATTTGCAAAATCTCTCTGGAATTTGTAAAATGGGCATAACTTTTGCATATGAACTTGGATTAAAAAGTTTTCTATATGAAAAATAATCTACTCGAAAAGTTACATCCAAATTTAACTGGGGGAACCTTGTTAAACATTTTCAAAATCCTCAAAAACCTAACAGAAAAAAGTTATGGGGCTTTTAAGATCTGGAGGCAAAAAAATTTAAAAAATTTCAAACTTACTAGTGGCGCACCGTTTGCTAGGTGCGCCACTAGTAACAGAAAAAAAAAATTAGTTTCGATTTTTTTGGGATTTTTTTTCAAAATATGATGCGTAATATGAATGGAAGTTTGAAATATTTTTTCAAAATTTCATCACACTCATGAACATGAACAAAGTCCTAAACATCAACCAGGTATAATAGGATTGATATGCTAGATATATCAACAAGTGCTTGTGAAGTGAGCTGGTGCTGGGGTTGGATAGAACTTTGAAGTTAAGTGTGCTTGGGCTGGAGTAGTGTGAGGATGGGTGACCTTTCGGGAAGTTTGACCATGGAGTGCGATTTGACCTGAGATTAAGCATATTGACCCGAGATTAAACCATAGTGACCCGAGATTAAGAAAAAAATAAAAAAAAATTGAAATTTAAAAAAAAATGAAAAAAATTATTACTAATGGCGCACCAGTGGTGCGCCATTAGTAAAAAATACTAGTGGCATGGTACTAATGGCGCACTAGTAGTGCACCATTAGTAGGCAAAACTGGTGCGCCATTAGTAGGCCTTTTCCTAGTAGTGTCTCCTCCCTGAACGAGCTCTTGGATCGCATCGCCGCCCTGGGAGTCGCTACGGACTATGATCGGCTCGGGCTTAAACCCGACCAAAGGGAGAATAACTCTCCACCGGTCACCCATCAGATAGCGGTGGTGGAGCAGCAATGCAGCGATTCTTCCTCTATTTTGAGGATGAACTAGGTTTGGATTCCCTAGCTCTCCGAGCCGGATACCCATCTACGGGAATACATCACTAGTAGAAAAAGGGTCAGACGTGAAGCACATTAGTGCCGGTTTGAATTAGAGCCGGCACTAATGTGTACATTAGTGCCGGTTCGTGGCGGCGATCAATAGTACCGGTTCGTGGCGAAACTTTAGTACCGGTTCATGCCACGAATCGGTACTAAAGAGGTTGTGTCAGCCTGCGGTCAGGCTATGGCCCCACCATCACCATTTAGTGCCGGTTCGTACCACGAACCGGTACTAATGAGGTTACGGCAAGCTGTTTTTAGTCCAACCTTGCCAAGGGAGAGGCAGTATGAGCGGTTTATAAGCCATGACTGCACAGACAATGCTCATCTACATGTTGATTAGCTTCAAGCCTTGCGGAACAACATAGATTGCACTGAGCTATTTGCAGTGGCTTAGTGCAATCTATACTATTCCGAAAGGCTTGAAGCAAATTAACCAGCATTGCACCTCTTTTTTATTTTTAATAACTTATTTAAACTCTGGACTTCTTTTGTGTTCAGTATGCAGCATTTAAAGAGACGTCATCAATTTCCAACATGTTCTGACATCATTTGTTGTTTTTCGGTCATTTACCTAATTGTTTAGAGAGCTAAATGACCGTGAAATTGAAAATCACTACGAAATAAATCCTGAAAATGTTGAAACTTGGCATGGTATCATCATATCACCCGCATAGCATGCGCGAAAGAGTAGAGAGGGTCACGGCAAAAACTGGACGCACTTCATGTACAAACTGGACAAACTCTTTCCGAGTATCAGGGTTTCGGAGTCCGGAGTGGGTACTAATGTGCATCCCACCAATCAGGAAGAATCACACGGATCGTGTGTTTCTTTCTAGCTCTTGCGAGTCGTTGGATCAAGGGTGTGTTTCTTCCTAGCTCATGTGAGTCGTTGGATCGAAACTACCACAATCACTTTGTGAGCCAGACGACCCTATATATAGCCCACCTCTCTCCTTCCCTGCATAAGTCTTTCAGTTCATCGACTACATACATCTACCAGTTCATCGACTGCATACATCTACCAGTTCATCGACTCAATACAAATCATTCGTATTCGCCATCATACGTCCAACCGTGCATTTGATATGCATATATATATGCATCACGAGCCACGGTTGGGCTGTATGATGGCGATATCGATTGATTTGTTCTAGATCCGACATAAAAGGTTTGATACAACTTCTTTTTTGTGACATAAGAGCTATCTCTCCTCCTACCTATTTTAGTTACACAACTACCTATTTGTGCCAAATTTTCACTTTTGCTGTTGCTCTTGCATCATAAGCATCCATGTTAACTGGACTTACAAGTAATGCAATTTAACCAAACTATCTTGTGATCTTCGCCAAGGGAGAGGCAGTATGAGCGGTTTATAAGCCGTGACTGCACAGACAATGACGAAGAGTTGCAATGCTCATCTACATGTTGATTAGCTTCAAGCCTTGCGGAACAGCATAGATTGCACTGAGCTATTTGCAGTGGCTTAGTGTAATCTATACTATTCCGAAAGGCTTGAAGCAAATTAACCAGCATTGCACCTCTTTTTAATTTTAATAACTTATTTAAACTCTTGACTTCTTTTGTGTTTCGTATGCAGCATTTAAAGCGACGTTGTCAATTTCCAACATGTTCTGACATCATTTGTTGTTTTTTGGTCATTTACCTAATTGTTTAGAGAGCTAAATGACCGTGAAATTGAAAATCACTACAAAATAAATCCTGAAAATGTTGAAACTTGGCATGGTATCATCATATCACCCGCATAGCATGTGTGAAAGAGTAGAGAGGGTCACGGCAAAAACTGGACGCACTTCATGTACAAACTGGACAAACTCTTTCCGAGTATCAGGGTTTCGGAGTCCGAAGTGGGTACTAATGTGCATCCCACCAATCAGGAAGAATCACACGGATCGTGTGTTTCTTTCTAGCTCTTGCGAGTCGTTGGATCAAGGGTGTGTTTCTTCCTAGCTCATGTGAGTCGTTGGATCGAAACTACCACAATCACTTTGTGAGCCAGACGACCCTATATATAGCCCACCTCTCGCCTTCCTTGCATAAGTCTTTCAGTTCATCGACTACATACATCTACCAGTTCATCGACTCAATACAAATCATTCAGATTCGCCATCATACGTCCAACTGTGCATTTGATATGCATACATATATATATGCATCACGAGCCACGGTTGGGCTGTATGATGGCGATATCGATTGATTTGTTCTAGATCCGACATAAAAGGTTTGATACAACTTCTTTTTTGTGACATAAGAGCTATCTGTCCTCCTACCTATTTTAGTTACACAACTACCTATTTGTGCCAAATTTTCACTTTTGTTGTTGCTCTTGCATCATAAGCATCCATGTTAACTGGACTTACAAGTAATGCAATTTAACCAAACTATCTTGTGATCTTCGCCAAGAGAGAGGCAGTATGAGCGGTTTATAAGCCGTGAGTGCACAGACAATGACGAAGAGTTGCAATGCTCACCTACATGTTGATTAGCTTCAAGCCTTGCGGAACAACATAGATTGCACTGAGCTATTTGCAGTGGCTTAGTGCAATCTATACTATTCCGAAAGGCTTGAAGCAAATTAACGAGCATTGCACCTCTTTTTTATTTTTAATAACTTATTTAAACTCCGGACTTCTTTTGTGTTTAGTATGCAGCATTTAAAGCGACGTCATCAATTTCCAACATGTTCTGACATCATTTGTTGTTTTTCGGTCATTTACCTAATTGTTTAGAGAGATAAATGACCGTGAAATTGAAAATCACTACAAAATGAATCCTGAAAATGTTGAAACTTGGCATGGTATCATCATATCACCCGCATAGCATGCGCGAAAGAGTAGAGAGGGTCACGGCAAAAACTAGACGCACTTCGTGTACAAACTGGACAAACTCTTTCCGAGTATCAGGGTTTCGGAGTCCGGAGTGGGTACTAATGTGCATCCCACTAATCAGGAAGAATCACACGGATCGTGTGTTTCTTTCTAGCTCTTGCGAGTCGTTGGATCAAGGGTGTGTTTCTTCCTAGCTCATGTGAGTCGTTGGATCGAAACTACCACAATCACTTTGTGAGCCAGACGACCCTATATATAGCCCACCTCTCTCCTTCCCTGCATAAGTCTTTCAGTTCATCGACTACATACATCTACCAGTTCATCGACTGCATACATCTACCAGTTCATCGGCTCAATACAAATCATTCGGATTCGCCATCATACGTCCAACCGTGCATTTGATATGCATATATATATGCATGACGAGCCACGGTTGGGCTGTATGATGGCGATGTCGATTGATTTGTTCTAGATACGACATAAAAGGTTTGATACAACTTCTTTTTTGTGACATAAGAGCTATCTCTCCTCCTACCTATTTTAGTTACACAACTACCTATTTGTGCCAAATTTTCACTTTTGCTGTTGCTCTTGCATCATAAGCATCCATGTTAACTGGACTTACAAGTAATGCAATTTAACCAAACTATCTTGTGATCTTCGCCAAGGGAGAGGCAGTATGAGCGGTTTATAAGCCATGACTGCACAGACAATGACGAAGAGTTGCAATGCTCATCTACATGTTGATTAGCTTCAAGCCTTGCGGAACATCATAGATTGCACTGAGCTATTTGAAGTGGCTTAGTGTAATCTATACTATTCCGAAAGGCTTGAAGCAAATTAACCAGCATTGCGCCTCTTTTTAATTTTAATAACTTATTTAAACTCTTGACTTCTTTTGTGTTCAGTATGCAGCATTTAAAGCGACGTTGTCAATTTCCAACATGTTCTGACATCATTTGTTGTTTTTTGGTCATTTACCTAATTGTTTAGAGAGCTAAATGACCGTGAAATTGAAAATCACTACAAAATAAATCCTGAAAATGTTGAAACTTGGCATGGTATCATCATATCACCCGCATAGCATGCGTGAAAGAGTAGAGAGGGTCACGGCAAAAACTGGACGCACTTCATGTACAAACTGGACAAACTCTTTCCGAGTATCAGGGTTTCGGAGTCCGAAGTGGGTACTAATGTGCATCCCACCAATTAGGAAGAATCACACGGATCGTGTGTTTCTTTCTAGCTCTTGCGAGTCGTTGGATCAAGGGTGTGTTTCTTCCTAGCTCATGTGAGTCGTTGGATCGAAACTACCACAATCACTTTGTGAGCCAGACGACCCATATATAGCCCACCTCTCGCCTTCCCTGCATAAGTCTTTCAGTTCATCGACTACATACATCTACCAGTTCATCGACTCAATAAAAATCATTCAGATTCGCCATCATACGTCCAACTGTGCATTTGATATGCATATATATATATATATATATATATATATATATGCATCATGAGCCACGGTTGGGCTGTATGATGGCGATATCGATTGATTTGTTCTACATCCGACATAAAAGGTTTGATACAACTTCTTTTTTGTGACATAAGAGCTATCTCTCCTCCTACCTATTTTAGTTACACAACTATCTATTTGTGCCAAATTTTCACTTTTGTTGTTGCTCTTGCATCATAAGCATCCATGTTAACTGGACTTACAAGTAATGCAATTTAACCAAACTATCTTGTGATTTTCGCCAAGAGAGAGGCAGTATGAGCGGTTTATAAGCCGTGAGTGCACAGACAATGACGAAGAGTTGCAATGCTCACCTATATGTTGATTAGCTTCAAGCCTTGCGGAATAGCATAGATTGCACTGAGCTATTTGCAGTGGCTTAGTGCAATCTATACTATTCCGAAAGGCTTGAAGCAAATTAACGAGCATTGCACCTCTTTTTTATTTTTAATAACTTATTTAAACTCCGGACTTCTTTTGTGTTTAGTATGCAGCATTTAAAGCGACGTCATCAATTTCCAACATGTTCTGACATCATTTGTTGTTTTTCGGTCATTTACCTAATTGTTTAGAGAGCTAAATGACCGTGAAATTGAAAATCACTACAAAATGAATCCTGAAAATGTTGAAACTTGGCATGGTATCATCATATCACCCGCATAGCATGCGCGAAAGAGTAGAGAGGGTCACGGCAAAAACTGGACGCACTTCGTGTACAAACTGGACAAACTCTTTCCGAGTATCAGGGTTTCGGAGTCCGGAGTGGGTACTAATGTGCATCCCACTAATCAGGAAGAATCACACGGATCGTGTGTTTCTTTCTAGCTCTTGCGAGTCGTTGGATCAAGGGTGTGTTTCTTCCTAGCTCATGTGAGTCGTTGGATCGAAACTACCACAATCACTTTCTGAGCCAGACGACCCTATATATAGCCCACCTCTCGCCTTCCCTGCATAAGTCTTTCAGTTCATCGACTACATACATCTACCAGTTCATCGACTGCATACATCTACCAATTCATCGACTGAATACAAATCATTCGGATTCGCCATCATACGTCCAACCGTGCATTTGATATGCATATATATGCATCACGAGCCATGGTTGGGCTGTATGATGGCGATACCGATTGGTTTGTTATAGATCCGACATAAAAGGTTTGATACAACTTCTTTTTTGTGACATAAGAGCTATCTCTCCTCCTACCTATTTTAGTTACAGAACTACTCAAAAATAAATAAAAGAAAATAAGTAACGCAGAAAGGAAAAAACTATATAAAAATTTTGTTGGCGCACTGCCCTGTGGGTCTACCAGACCTAGGGTGTGCAAATGCAGGCCCAGAAGGGCCAGCAGACTCACAGGTAAGCGCGCCCTAATTAATTAGGCCCAGAAGCCTGCTATATAGAGGAGTTCAAAGAGGTAGCCGCGGCTGGGTTTATAAACCAGTGCGGCTGCCCTTCGGCTAGCGAGGTGGGGCTAAACTTCTGCGCCCCTCGCCTGGCAGCGCACACCCTTTAGTACCGGTTGGTGGCTCCAACCGGTACTAAAAGCCTTCGTTTCCCGCCGCTTGGCCTGGCGAAAATAGGCCTTTAGTACCGGTTGGAGCCACGAACCGGTACTAAAGGCCCATCCTATATATATAGCACTTACAAAAATTTCAGTTTCGTCCCCACTTCGTCTCCAACCTCCGCCCGTCATCACCGCCCATCGCCCGTACCGTCGTCCGTCGTCATCGTCGCTGTCCCCGATGCCGCCCGTCATCGTCGTCGTCTCGCGCTGCCGCCCCGAACGCCGCCGCCGTCCCTCGCCATTACCGCGGCCGTACGTCTCTCTCTCGCTCCCGCACACACATACACACACATACATACACATATACACACACACACACACACAGGCGCCCCCGCCCCGTACGCCAGCGCCCCCGCTCGTACGTACGGGCCGGCGGCTTACGGTCGGGGCCACACACACACACATATACCACACACACACGCATACACACACACATACACACATACGTACACACATATACGTATATATACACACACATGCATACACACACACATACACACACACACACATTTTTTTTACTTATTTTCTGTTTTTTAGAAAAGTTAATTAGATGATCGAATGTTAGATTAATGTCGAATGTTAGATGAATTAGCTAGCTAGATAGAAAAATTGTCGAAGTACTAGAGATTGAAACTAGTTGAATAATTAATATAACTAGTTTAGTTTTAGTAAGAAAATTTAGGTATATGAGATTAGAACTAGTGGAATAATTAATATAACTAGTTTATTTTTAGTAAGAAAATTTAGGTATATGAGATTAGAACTAGTTGAATAATTAATATAACTAGTTTATTTTTAGTAAGAAAATTTAGGTATATGAGATTTGATGATCTAATTAAAATATTATTTGTTAATGAGTTTTTCTGTTTATTTAATTTTTTATATATTTTGAGTTTATATAAATGTTAGATTAATGTCGAATGTTAGATGAATTAGATAGAAAAGTTAAATATATAGTAATGTCAATTGAACATATAGTTAGATATATTAATGTCAAATGTTAGATGAATATATATTTGGCTAGATATAGGTGTTTAATGTTTCACCTATATGAACATAGGAAATGTCATCTGACGACGAAAAAGATTTTATTATGTGCGAACACTATAAGACCAGCGCAGCCTGTGCGACCAAAATTTCCTTGTTGATGGTAGGCGCTTCAGCATCAAGCTGGATGAGACATTCGAAATTGATACACTAAGTCACTTTGTCAATTATTATTTGAATGCAAACCTTATGCTTCATTTGCTTCAACTTATAATTTTAAATTTTCACTATTCTACTAGCGCATTCCATGCCATGCAAGAATTTTTGTCTTGGATAAGATAGGTTTTAGTTCTATAGATGATATGGAGGTAAAGAGAGTTTACTTGAAGACGGAGCATGGGTATACTTTCAACGTCAAATTATATAATGGAGACACATACACCCATTTTGAATGCAAAACTTGGAAAGCACTATGCAAGGCTTATGCATTTGAGCCTGATATGGTTATCACCTTTGATATTCGTCCGGAAGATGATATTGAAGGTAATATAGACATCTGGGTCGATGTGCAAACACCTCCAGTTCTACCATCTGGTGAGTTTTTCTCAACCATGCATGCATATGTTTATGTCTTTCATACAGTTTATTCAAAAATAGTTGACAACTAATTTGTATTGTCAGCTTATTTCGGTTCAAGCAAACATCTCCGGCGCTTGGTAGACAGGACCTACTACTGCCCCGGGGCTCAACTAAACTGCGAGGAGATAAGTCATTATGTTTCATGGCTTGAGGATCTTAATACTGTCAAGACAATTTTTTTTCCTAAACTTAGAAATGTTAGTACTCAAAACGTGCGACCAATGGTGATCGTATTGAACTACGGTCACATCTATAATCAAAAGATGGTAAGATTTTAAATATTTGTCCTTAATTAGTGCATCTTTTGCATACATTATTTTTGAAGCTAAACTTTCATTGCTTAGTATATTAATTACTATACGATGTTGTTCAACAGGGACTTCCGATGACAGTTGTGCCTCAGTGGATCGAGACAAAAGGTCGCATGTCATTGGTTAGCTTACGACCAAGATTTCCTACATTGCACATGAGTGCATTCAGGATTTCTAAAAGCGAAGAATGCTTAATAGTGAAAGATTGGAGCAAAATTGTTAACGATCACAGAGAAGTACTAGGGAGCAGTAAGGAGAAGCGCAACCCAAGATTAGGAGACAGATTCATCTGCATGCTCCACTCTGATGAATCAGGAGATCTATACATGTTCTATGCTATTCTACTTGAGAGGGAGCAGCAGGATCAGTAGCTACTACTTCATGCTCTTAATTAGTACTTGTCTCATGGATCCGTGTCCTGAACTTCGATGTTGGTGATGATTATGTTGAACTTGATGATATCTCTTTGCTTCTGTTACAAAGTGAATGTTTCCTCTTTAAGCTAGCCAACGTTGATGATGATTACATAGCTAGCGGTAATGACTATGATGATTAAATAGTGATAATTAGACGACTACGATGATTATTAGCTAGCTAGAATTTATTTATTTATTAATATGCGATGATGATGATGATGATGAAGACTACAACTCATTATAACGTAAAACAATCCTAAATTAAATTGATAACACAAATTTAATTGAAAAATACAAAATAAAACAAAAACCCAGAACCATTTAGTACCGGTTGGTTTTACCAACCGGTACTAAAGGGCTCCCGGCCCCCGGAGCTGGCTCGTGCCACGTGGTACCCCTTTAGCACCGGTTCGTGCTGAACCGGTACTAAAGGGGGGGGCTTTAGTGCCGAAATAATAGTGCCGGTTCCTAAACCGACACTAAAGGGCCTTACGAACCGGTGCTATTGCCCGGTTCTGCACTAGTGCATGGCCCAAGCTCCGAACCTAGAATCGGACAGCGGGCCTGAAAAATTGGGCAACATCTCGGAGCCCGAACTGCGAAGCTCGGATGCTCCTCTGCCCCTGGGTCTCAGATCGGTTCAGGGTTTGGACTTAAATCTATCCACCCACCCAGATACAAGTGATCTTTCCCACATTAGACAAGATCCCCAAGAGACAGTACATCACTTCTGGGCCAGATTCCTCCTTGTACTGAGCAAGGACAAGGACTGTCGCGAGGAGGACGCAATTTCATTCTTTTGCAAAAATTGCACGAACAGGGGAATCCTCAACGCCATAAGTTGCCATGACATAGCACACTTCGCTGACTTGGTGGCCATAGTACAGAAGTACTGTGTGATGGAAAGCGCCTGGAAAACCCAAACAAAATTCTGGGATCCTCCGCCTCTCACTAACACTAGTAGAAAAAGGGTCAAACGTGAAGCACACATTAGTGCCGGTTTGACTTAGAGCCGGCACAAATGTGTACATTAGTGCCGGTTCGTGGCGGCGATCAATAGTACCGGTTCGTGGCGAACCTTTAGTACCGGTTCATGCCATGAACCGGTACTAAAGAGGCTGTGTCAGCCTGCGGTCAGGCTATGGCCCCACCATCACCATTTAGTGCTGGTTCGTACCACGAACCGGTACTAATGAGGTTATGGCAAGCTGTTTTTAGTCCCAGCTCGCCAAGGGAGAGGCAGTATGAGCGGTTTATAAGCCGTGACTGCACAGACAATGACGAAGAGTTGCAATGCTCATCTACATGTTGATTAGCTTCAAGCCTTGCGGAACAGCATAGATTGCACTTAGCTATTTGCAGTGGCTTAGTGCAATCTATACTATTCCGAAAGGCTTGAAGCAAATTAACCAGCATTGCACCTCTTTTTTATTTTTAATAACTTATTTAAACTCTGGACTTCTTTTGTGTTCAGTATGCAGCATTTAAAGCGACGTCATCAATTTCCAACATGTTCTGACATCATTTGTTGTTTTTCGGTCATTTACCTAATTGTTTAGAGAGCTAAATGACCGTGAAATTGAAAATCACTACAAAATTAAATCCTAAAAATGTTGAAACTTGGCATGGTATCATCATATCACCCGCATAGCATGCGCGAAAGAGTAGAGAGGGTCACGGCAAAAATTGGACGCCCTTCGTGTACAAACTGGACAAACTCTTTCTGAGTATCAGGGTTTCGGAGTCCGGAGTGGGTACTAATGTGCATCCCACCAATCAGGAAGAATCACACGGATCGTGTGTTTCTTTCTAGCTCTTGCGAGTCGTTGGATCAAGGGTGTGTTTCTTCCTAGCTCATGTGAGTCGTTGGATCGAAACTACCACAATCACTTTGTGAGCCAGACGACCCTATATATAGCCCACCTCTCGCCTTCCCTGCATAAGTCTTTCAGTTCATCGACTACATACATCTACCAGTTCATCGACTACATACATCTACCAGTTCATCGACTGAATACAAATCATTCAGATTCGCCATCATACGTCCAACCGTGCATTTGATATGCATATATATATGCATCACGAGCCACGGTTGGGCTGTATGATGGCGATATCGATTGATTTGTTCTAGATCCGACATAAAAGGTTTGATACAACTTCTTTTTTGTGACATAAGAGCTATCTCTCCTCCTACCTATTTTAGTTACACAACTACCTATTTGTGCCAAATTTTCACTTTTGCTGTTGCTCTTGCATCATAAGCATCCATGTTAACTGGACTTACAAGTAATGCAATTTAACCAAACTATCTTGTGATCTTCGCCAAGGGAGAGGCAGTATGAGCGGTTTATAAGCCGTGACTGCACAGACAATGTCGAAGAGTTGCAATGCTCATCTACATGTTGATTAGCTTCAAGCCTTGCGGAACAACATAGATTGCACTGAGCTATTTGCAGTGGCTTAGTGCAATCTATACTATTCCGAAAGGCTTGAAGCAAATTAACCAGCATTGCACCTCTTTTTTATTTCTAATAACTTATTTAAACTCTGGACTTCTTTTGTGTTCAGTATGCAGCATTTAAAGCGACGTCATCAATTTCCAACATGTTCTGACATCATTTGTTGTTTTTCGGTCATTTACCTAATTGTTTAGAGAGCTAAATGACCGTGAAATTGAAAATCACTACAAAATAAATCCTAAAAATGTTGAAACTTGGCATGGTATCATCATATCACCCGCATAGCATGCGCGAAAGAGTAGAGAGGGTCACGGCAAAAACTGGACGCCCTTCGTGTACAAACTGGACAAACTCTTTCCGAGTATCAGGGTTTCGGAGTCCGGAGTGGGCACTAATGTGCATCCCACCAATCAGGAAGAATCACACGGATCGTGTGTTTCTTTCTAGCTCTTGCGAGTCGTTGGATCAAGGGTGTGTTTCTTCCTAGCTCATGTGAGTCGTTGGATCGGAACTACCACAATCACTTTGTGAGCCAGACGACCCTATATATAGCCCACCTCTCGCCTTCCCTGCATAAGTCTTTCAGTTCATCGACTACATACGTCTACCAGTTCATCGACTGCATACATCTACCAGTTCATCGACTGAATACAAATCATTCGGATTCGCCATCATACGTCCAACCGTGCATTTGATATGCATATATATATGCATCACGAGCCACGGTTGGGCTGTATGATGGCGATATCGATTGATTTGTTCTAGATCCGACATAAAAGGTTTGATACAACTTCTTTTTTGTGACATAAGAGCTATCTCTCCTCCTACCTATTTTAGTTACACAACTACCTATTTGTTCCAAATTTTCACTTTTGTTGTTGCTCTTGCATCATAAGCATCCATGTTAACTGGACTTACAAGTAATGCAATTTAACCAAACTATCTTGTGATCTTCGCCAAGAGAGAGGCAGTATGAGCGGTTTATAAGCCGTGAGTTTACAGACAATGACGAAGAGTTGCAATGCTCACCTACATGTTGATTAGCTTCAAGCCTTGCGGAACAGCATAGATTGCACTGAGCAATTTGCACTGGCTTAGTGCAATCTATACTATTCCGAAAGGCTTGAAGCAAATTAACGAGCATTGCACCTCTTTTTTATTTTTAATAACTTATTTAAACTCCGGACTTCTTTTGTGTTTAGTATGCAGCATTTAAAGCGACGTCATCAATTTCCAACATGTTCTGACATCATTTGTTGTTTTTCGGTCATTTAACTAATTGTTTAGAGAGCTAAATGACCGTGAAATTGAAAATCACTACAAAATAAATCCTGAAAATGTTGAAACTTGGCATGGTATCATCATATCACCCGCATAGCATGCGCGAAAGAGTAGAGAGGGTCACGGCAAAAACTGGACGCACTTCGTGTACAAACTGGACAAACTCTTTCCGAGTATCAGGGTTTCGGAGTCCGGAGTGGGTACTAATGTGCATCCCACCAATCAGAAAGAATCACACGGATCGTGTGTTTCTTTCTAGCTCTTGCGAGTCGTTAGATCAAGGGTGTGTTTCTTCCTAGCTCATGTGAGTCGTTGGATCGAAACTACCACAATCACTTTCTGAGCCAGACGACCCTATATATAGCCCACCTCTCGCCTTCCCTGCATAAGTCTTTCAGTTCATTGACTACATACATCTACCAGTTCATCGATTGCATACATCTACCAGTTCATCGACTGAATACAAATCATTTGGATTCGCCATCATACGTCCAACCGTGCATTTGATATGCATATATATGCATCATGAGCCACGGTTGGGCTGTATGATGGCGATACCGATTGGTTTGTTATAGATCCGACATAAAAGGTTTGATACAACTTCTTTTTTGTGACATAAGAGCTATCTCTCCTCCTACCTATTTTAGTTACACAACTACTCAAAAATAAATAAAAGAAAATAAGTAATGCAGAAAAGAAAAAACTATATAAAAAATTTGTTGGCGCACTGCCCTGTGGGTCTACCAGACCTAGGGTGTGCAAATGCTGGCCTAGAAGGGCTAGCAGACTCACAGGGCAGCGCACCCTAATTAATTAGGCCCAGAAGCCTGCTATATAGATGAGTTCAAAGAGGTAGCCGCGGCTGGGTTTATAAACCAGTGCGGCTGCCCTTCGGCTAGCGAGGTGGGACTAAACTTCTGCGCCCCTCGCCTGGCAGCGCACACCCTTTAGTACCGGTTGGTGGCTCCAACCGGTACTAAAGGCCCCCCCTTTAGTACCGGTTGGTGGCTCCAACCGGTACTAAAAGCCTTCGTTTCCCGCCGCTTGGCCTGGCGGAAATAGGCCTTTAGTACCGGTTGGAGCCACGAACCGGTACTAAAGGCCCATCCTATATATATAGCACTTACGAAAATTTCAGTTTCATCCCCACTTCGTCTCCAACCTCCGCCCGTCATCGTCGCCCGTCGCCCGTACTGTCGTCCGTCGTCATCGTCGCTGTCCCCGCCGCCGCCCGTCGTCGTCGTCGTCTCGCGCTGCCGCCCCGAACGCCGCCGCCGTCCCTCGCCATCGCCGCGGCCGTACGTCTCTCTCTCGCTCCCGCACACACATACACACACATACATACACACACATACACACACACACACACACCGGCGCCCCCGCCCCGTACGCCAGCGCCCCCGCTCGTATGTACGGGGCGGCGGCGTACGGCCGGGGCCGCACACACACACATATACCACACACACACGCATACACACACACATACACACATACGTACACACATATACGTATATATACACACACATGCATACACACAAACATACACACACACATTTTTTTTTACTTATTTTCTGTTTTTTAGAAAAGTTAATTAGATGATCGAATGTTAGATTAATGTCGAATGTTAGATGAATTAGCTAGCTAGATAGAAAAATTGTCGAAGTACTAGAGGTTAAAACTAGTTGAATAATTAATATAACTAGGTTATTTTTAGTAAGAAAATTTAGGTATATGAGATTAGAACTAGTGGAATAATTAATATAACTAGTTTATTTTTAGTAAGAAAAATTAGGTATATGAGATTAGAACTAGTTGAATAATTAATATAACTAGTTTATTTTTAGTAAGAAAATTTAGGTATATGAGATTTGATGATCTAATTAAAATATTATTTGTTAATGAGTTTTTCTGTTTATTTAATTTTTTATATATTTTGAGTTTATATAAATGTTAGATTAATGTCGAATGTTAGATGAATTAGATAGAAAAGTTAAATATATAGTAATGTCAATTGAATATATAGTTAGATATATTAATGTCAAATGTTAGATGAATATATATTTGGCTAGATATAGGTGTTTAATGTTTCACCTATATGAACATAGGAAATGTCATCTGACGATGAAAAAGATTTTATTATGTGCGAACACTGTGAAGACCAGCGCGGCCTGTGCGACCAAAATTTCCTTGTTGGTGGTAGGCGCTTCAGCATCAAGCTGGATGAGACATTCGAAGTTAATACAGTAAGTCACTTTGTCAATTATTATTTGAATGCAAAACTTATGCTTCATTTGCTTCAACTTATAATTTTAAATTTTCACTATTCTACTAGCGCATCCCCTGCCATGCAAGAATTTTTGTCTTGGATAAGATAGGTTTTAGTGCTATAGATGATATGGAGGTAAAGAGAGTTTACTTGAAGACGGAGCATGGGTATACTTTCAACGTCAAATTATATAATGGAGACACATACACCCATTTTGAATGCAAAACTTGGCAAGCACTATGCAAGGCTTATGCATTTGAGCCTGATATGGTTATCACCTTTGATATTCGTCCGGAAGATGATATTGAAGGTAATATAGACATCTGGGTCGATGTGCAAACGCCTCCAGTCCTACCATTTGGTGAGTTTTTCTCAACCATGCATGCATATGTTTATGTCTTTCATACAGTTTATTCAAAAATAGTTGACAACTAATTTGTATTGTCAGCTTATTTCGGTTCAAGCAAACATGTCTGGCGCTTGGTAGACAGGACCTACTACTGCCCCGGGGCTCAACTAAACTGCGAGGAGATAAGTCATTATGTTTCATGGCTTGAGGATCTTAATACTGTCAAGACAATTTTTTTTCCTAAACTTAGAAATGTTAGTACTCAAAACGTGCGACCAATGGTGATCGTATTGAACTACGGTCACATCTATAATCAAAAGATGGTAAGATTTTAAATATTTGTCCTTAATTAGTGCATCTTTTGCATACATTATTTTTGAAGCTAAACTTTCATTGCTTAGTATATTAATTACTATATGATGTTGTTCAACAGGGACTTCCGATGACAGTTGTGCCTCAGTGGATCGAGACAAAAGGTCGCATGTCAATGGTTAGCTTACGACCAAGATTTCCTACATTGCACATGAGTGCATTCAGGATTTCTAAAAGCGAAGAATGCTTAATAGTGAAAGATTGGAGCAAAATTGTTAACGATCGCAGAGAAGTACTAGGGGGCGGTAAGGAGAAGTGCAACCCAAGATTAGGAGACAGATTCATCTGCATGCTCCAGTATCATGAATCAGGAGAGCTATACATGTTCTATGCTATTCTACCTGAGAGGGAGTAGCAGGATCAGTAGCTACTACTTCATGCTCTTAATTAGTACTTGTCTCATGGATCCGTGTCCTGAACTTCGATGTTGGTGATGATTATGTTGAACTTGATGATATCTCTTTGCTTCTGTTACAAAGTGAATGTTTCCTCTTTAAGCTAGCCAACGTTGATGATGATTACATAGCTAGCGGTAATGACTATGATGATTAAATAGTGATAATTAGACGACTACGATGATTTTTAGCTAGCTAGAGTTTATTTATTTATTAATATGCGATGATGATGATGACGATGATGACTACAAATCATTATAACGTAAAAAAATCCTAAATTAAATTGATAACACAAATTTAATTGAAAAATACAAAATAAAACAAAAACCTAGAACCATTTAGTACCGGTTGGTTTTACCAACCGGTACTAAAGGGCTCCCGGCCCCCGGAGCTGGCTCGTGCCACGTGGTACCCCTTTAGCACCGGTTCATGCTGAACCGGTACTAAAGGGGGGGCCTTTTGTGCCGAAATAATAGTGCCGGTTCCTAAACCGGCACTAAAGGGCCTTACGAACCGGTGCTATTGCCCGGTTCTGCACTAGTGTAAACCCCTCGTCCGAACTAAAAGGGTGCACTCTCGCAAGTCACCCGATCCAATTACAAAGAAACCAAAGCCCACTACAGGGCATGGAACCATATTGGAGGGATGGCTCAATGAGCCTTGCAAAATTCATAGTACACCGGATACAATACCAACACACAGCCTTAGAGCATGTTGGATACTCCGGCAGGTGGCCAATAGGAGCAAGGATGTCCTCATCAACTATACCACAGAGCATCATCCCGCGGAAAATAACAATACATTATTGACAGTCTTTGAGACTTTCGCCTCAAATAATAGGCGTAAGCGAGCACTCCGCAGCATCGCCGAAGTCTGCCACGTTGCAGCAATAAATCCATGGAACGACACGGCCATAACCTTCAATGCCAGTGACGAACCTCAATTCCGAACAGTCCGAGCACTGGCTGCTTTGGTCCTTAGTCCAATAGTGGACGGCTTCCAGCTTACTAAAGTGCTCATGGACGATGGCAGCGGATTAAACCTCATCTACAAGGAAACTCTTAACAAAATGGAAATAGACAAGAGCCGCATTGAGCAAAGCAGCACGACCTTCAGAGGAATCATCCCTAGTCGAGAGGCATGATGTGCGGGAAAAATCACACTAGATGTGGTATTCGGCACGCCGGAGAATTACAGGTCCGAAGAAATCACATTCCAAGTGGCCCCGTTCAGTAGCAGATACCATGCCCTTTTTGGGCGGGATGCATTCACGAGCTTCCAAGCTATACCCCATTGTCGGTGTCAAAACCGGCAGATCTCGGGTAGGGGGTCCCGAACTGTGCGTCTAGGCGGATGGTAAAAGGAGACGAGGGACACAATGTTTTACCCAGGTTCGGGCCCTCTTGATGGAGGTAAAACCCTACGTCCTACTTGATTAATATTGATGATATGGGTAGTACAAGAGTAGATCTACCACGAGATCAAGGAGGCTAAACCCTAGAAGCTAGCCTATGGTATGATTGTTGTATATTGGACTTGTCCTACGGACTAAAACCCTCCGGTTTATATAGACACCGGAGAGGGTTAGGGTTACACAAAGTCGGCTACAATGGTAGGAGATCTGAATATCCGCATCGCCAAGCTTGCTTTCCACGCCAAGGAAAGTCCCATCCGGACATGAGACGAAGTCTTTAATCTTGTATCTTCATAGTCCTGGAGTCCGGCTGAAGGTATAGTCCGGCTACCCGGACACACCCTAATCCTGGACTCCCTCAGTAGCCCCTGAACCAGGCTTCAATGACGACGAGTCCGGCGCGCAGATTGTCTTCGGCATTGCAAGGCGGGTTCCTCCTCCAAGTTCTTCATAAAAGTTTGTAAACACTAAGGGTAGTGTCCCGCTCTCCAAAATAAGTTTCCACATATGGCCATAGAGAGAATAATATTAACACAAATCTAGTCTGCTGACGTATTTTGTAGCATGACATCACGCTATGGCCAAGTCCTTTACTCGAATCGTTTTTACTTCCCCACCTCAGCGTATTTTGCGAGGCGGTTTCCTTGGCACGTCTTGTCAAAGCAGAGATCGTGTCCCCTTTATTTACGGGATTCTCATCAATACGTACGTGGGTAACCCAATCGTGCCCGTTAGCATGTTTTCTCGAGTAAAGGCGAGTTCCAAACGGTTACGGGGAGGGCCCTTGGTATTCAACCTCTTATAAAGAGACCAAGGCCTTACTCCTTTCTTTCAATCTCAATCAAGTTCGCCCGTAGCCTCGAGTTCCAACACCCTAGGCTCTAGATTTCAGGCGCTTCAGACCTTCTACAATGTTCGGTTCCGACCTTCAAGGCCGATGGATGCCCTCCTCCGTCACGGAGGAGGACGTGCTAAACTTGAGAGAGGCCAAGTTCTTGACCGCCGAAATTTCGCATAGGCTGCCTGCTCAAGGGTAGGCTATTCCCAGTCCCCAGCCTGGTGAGAGCGTGGTGTTCGTGTCTCACTTCCTTCGGGGGTTAGGCTTCCCAATGGATCCCTTCGTGAGGGGGCTGATGTTCTACTATGGGCTTGAATTCCACGACTTAGCTCCGGAGTCCATCCTCCATGTTTCCTCATTCATCGTCGTGTGTGAAGCGTTCCTCCGTGTTACTCCTCACTTTGGATTATGGCTCAAGACCTTTAAGGTAGAGCCGAAGATGATTGAGGGACAGCACGCAGAGTGCGGAGGCGCTGTTATAAGCAAGAATGTTGATGCTCCATGGCCCAAAGGCCCTTTTCAAGAGGAGCTCGGCTTATGGTAACGAGAGTGGTTCTATATCACCGCTCCCAGGGGCACCAAGTGGGTGGTGCCGCCTGCCTTTTGCTCGGGTTCCCCAAAGCAGCTGGGGTTGTGGGTCAATAAAGGCCTAGATTGGGGGCCATCCCAGGACGTGCCTTTGTTGCAGAGCCGCATCAGGGATCTCTTAGAAAGAGGTCTCAGCCTGGTCAAAGTGACGCAAGTCATGCTGATCCGCCGAACACTGCCCGGCAAACGTCGCTCCCTTCGTCTGTGGGAGTTTAATCCGGAGGGACCACGAGCTCTCCAACATTTTATGGGCGCAACGGACGCGGAGATGTATAAACTCTTCTTCGGATCACAAGCAATGTGTCCGGATTTGACCGAGGATGCAGGTCTGAGCTGCAATCGCCTGGATACTCAAGTAAGTAGCCTTGTGCCCGGACTCGTTATCCATATATTTGTCATAAACTTGCCCCTAAAAGAGTTGTCCCTTTAAACAGGAGTGGATAGAGAAAGCAAAGCTGATAAGGTGTCCAGCTCCCCTTCCTGAGACCAGGCCGGATCCCATGCTAGTCAGGATGTTGAGGATTGTGCCTTTGGAGGAAAGTGAGGATTGTGCGGACAAGGAAGCTACGGCCTCCTCGAAGAAGGTTGTTCGGAAGAGAGGAACCGAAAATTCCTCTCCTCAGGGGAAGAAGAGGACCGCCTCTGAAAAGCCGGAGACCATGGCCTCAAAGTAGGGGGAAAAATCCTCGTCAGAGGGTCCTACGCCGGGGGATACCTCGGCTGAGCTATGCCCTCAAGGGGACCAGCCCTCCAGCGAGCCGTAAGTAGAGAAAGATTATATTTTTGAGAGATGAGAGAAATCTTTGCTTTATATCTGAGAAGATTAATCGAAATTTTACCTTGTAACTTGGACCTCAATCCTTCTCAGCAGAGCTCGTCTTCGGGGGACCTTCTTCCGGGGATGATGGAGAGCGGAACGCCTCCCCCTGCCGTACCACCTAGCGAGGCGGGCGACCCTGAGGTGTCGTGGCGGAGGGCTTCTACGAATCCGCTAGGGGCGGAAGGTAGCCATATGCCCCCCAAGGTTCTCCGCATCCGGCCTTCGAAAGAGGCCATAGGACGAGTCCGGCACCGTCCGGTGCTCGGCCAGAGGAGCTGAAGAATCTGCTAGGGCGAGCTTCTATCTCAGAGGAGCACCGTGCATTGATGGGCACGGTGATTGAAAGGATTTCGTCCACGGAAAGCATATTGCACGAGGCTGTCAGAAGTTTACAGACAGGTTTTGAGGTACGCAAAATAATGTACATTTTCTGACAGTTGCGCATAAATAAGGTGCGCCCTGTGTAGATAGTAGCCCCTGAGACTCTGTGCGTTGTCAAAAGTGACGGCGCGCAGAGGATCATAATCCCAGGTCTAAAATGTTGCCTGTATGTAGGTGGCGAAGTGTCCGGAATCCGGCCGGACTGATGATTTTGCCGAGCTAAAGTGGCAACTTGACGTGGCAGATGCCGACATCACGCTTGTCAACAAGCGGCTTGATGAGGCACACGGTATGTAATTCCTCGGGCAACACCTGGTAAGAGGAGCTTTATGCCAGTATCTTACATCGTGTATGCTTGACGCAGATGGTGCGGCCGCCGTGGAGAGTCTTCGGGCGGAACCTGCCCTATCCAAGGAACAAGCCAGAAAAAGTAATGCGGCTGCCGAGAAGGCCCTTGAAGAGCTGAGAGCCGAACAGGCTGCTCACTGCCAAAGCAAGAAAGATATGGCCGAAATGGCCGTGAAGCTAGAGAGCGCTGCTGACCGTTGCAGGCTTCTTGAAAAAGAAGACCGGGCAGAATAGACGGACTTGGAGAAGGCCGTTGTCGATGCCAGGGATGATCGCTCTGCGACGAGAGCTGCGAAGGAGGAGCTGCGTCAGGCCGGAGAAATCACGGCTGGAAAGCCTTACATGCTGCGGAGGAAGTTTTGTGATCCTAAGCATGCTCCGTTGGACCGACTGTGGTGTACGGCGGACACCTATCTGGATTTGGCGGCAAGTGCTGCTGATGCGACCGAACACTTTTGAGATCAGAAGGATTGCAAAGTAGAGAAACTCTTTTGGTCGCAGTTCCACAATCCAGAGCGTCCACTATCTATGGCCGATCGTCTGGCCGAATAGGCCGAGCTGAATAGGTTGTCCGGACTCGCCATGAAGTGTGTCATGAGTCATTTGTGGCCGGAGAGATCGGAGCCGAAGAGTTATTTTAGCTTGGTGCAGCAATTCCTTGGTGCGGTACCGCGCATCAATGCGATTAAGAGGTCAGCATGCATAGAGCGTGCGCGGATGGCCCTCGCCCATGTCAAGACATACTGGGCAGAAATGGAGACCATCGCTGTTGCATCCAAAGATTCGGACAGAAGCCGAGTACCTGCCGAGCACTATTTTCAGGAAGTTCTCCAGGGCGCTCGTGTAATAGAGACGCAGTGCTCCAAGGATGCTACATTCGAATAGCCTATGCGATTGTAAAACTATATTTTTGATAAATTATAGGAACTTTTTTATACTTGTGCCTGGAAGTATTGTAACACCTCCTGTGCGGCCGTTTTAAAATATATAAAATCTGAAAGATGGCAGTCGTCGGCTTCAGCCCCCACGCAAATAATGCAGGGGTGTTCACAGAAAGCGCATTTCCACACATGATCCAACGTCTTGATCCTACAAAGGAGGTGATAGCGCAGCGAACTAGGCAATCGGACTATAATGGTTTATCACTTTCACTTAGCCATAGGAGCTTAACAGTGAGGCTACTTAGATAGCCCCTGGTGGCGACTGCGCTCGCCCATGTCCGGGGCGCGTATGTGCCTGGCCGGGAAACAGCCCTTCGTTAATGCGGAGGAATCCTATAGATTCCGGTAAGTCATTGAGTGGCTGACCAGTCTCGCGCATATCATGACAGTCAGTTTTCGGCTTTCTCTATTGAGGTGCTCGCCTGGCCGAACTGGGGCACAATCGCAGTAGTTCTCCTGGTGCTACCTTAGCCGATAGAGCGGAACATAAGGCAGCCGAACACAGGAGCCGGGCGACCAAACATTTGACAAAAGACATGATTCAGAGCTGATGCATATAAGGCCAAAACTCGCGACGCCGAACACTCCCTAAGGCATTCGGTCTTTATGAGTGCGGGCAAGACAACGCCCTTTGTTAAAAGCCCCTAGTGTCTAGGTACGTGCAAAAGTTCTGACGTGGCCACATGCCAAGACGCCAGCCTCCTCCTTGGTTATATCGGATAAAACCAGGGGATGTATATCAACAAGAGACAGTAAAAAAGGTTAACAAGGGTCTTAATCTGAAAAGAATCCTTGGAACGGGTCCCTACTACACGTTTGCGCCTGTGTCTCCATTGTGCCATATCCTGGACGTGCGCAGCACGATGTTCATCTGTAAAAGAGAGGAACTTAGTTGAAAAGAGGTCATGCCGAATAGAAGTTATATAAAATATACAAAATAGAAATTGAGATGGGTAAAATTGAGCTTGATTGTATCTTAGTTTACAGTTGTGGAGCCCCTAGAGCAGGGGTGTACGGCTATTAAGCCTTTGTCAATGATATTTTTGTGCCGGACTCGTCTATCCGTGTCCGTGGTTTTAATGACCTGTTCAGATGTTTTGGCTGGTGAAGCCATTTTATTGTGGGGCTGTTAAAGCGGCCGCACAATCCTCCACTCGGGGGAGGCGCACTCAGTGCTTCCCCTTCAAAGAGATGATGCCTCGTGGACCGGGCATCTTAAGTGTAAGAGATGCATAATGCGGTATTGCGTTAAAGCGGGCGAAAGCTTCGCGTCCCAGCAGTGCTTTGTCACGACCGGTTTTCCGGGTAATAAATTTCCAGAAAAGACCGTCGTGCTCATCAGCCCCAGGATTACTGTTAGCTGATGAGGCTCCAACTTGATACAGAAATTCCAAGCAAATTACAAAATATGTGGTACAAGACCATTCTGGCCAGTGAGTACAACAAATGGTTTCTAGTGGTTGATGGCGGAAGCGGGTTATGAAACATCAGTGTCTATGGGACTCCATTTCCCACGGGAACAGCTGACCAGGTTAATTCCTATCTACGCGAGGCTGCTATCTCCATTGAGTGGGTTCAGGGGCTGGCATCACGTCGCTCCTCTCCGTGCAAGAAAATCTGGCCAAGACAATAGCTAGGGACAAGCCAGTGAGTACTTTGAATGTACTCGCAAACATTATGAACACAGGTATAATATAACAATGATGTGCAAAAAAAATATTTTATGCCCATGACGTCAGTCACAAAAAATAAATCTCGGATACGTGCAAGCCAGTTATTTATAAAATTGTAATAACATAGTAGTATTAAAATATATGAAATAAATAACAAGCAATGCCACAGTCGGGCGTCTTAGCGATACCACATAAAGGGCTTTAAAAAGAATGCCACAGTTGGGCGTCTGAGCGACGCCACATAAAGGGCTTTAAAAGAAATGCCACAGTCGGGCGTCTGAGCGACACCACATAAAGGGCTTTAAAAGAAATGCCACAGTCGGGCGTCTGAGCGACACCACATAAAGGGCTTTAAAAGAAATGCCACAGTCGGGCGTCTGAGCGACACCACATAAAGGGCTTCAAAAGAAATAATCATAATGAATATCCCGGAGGTAGAACCATCCCAGAGATACTCGGTAATAACAATAATATCACGGGTTAGTCAACAATAATAATAATCATAGATATCACAAGTCACGAGTAGTAATTCCATATCTGGTTAACCGTTTCACCTCCGAAGACCGACACTAAGACCGATACCTGACCCATCCCAGACTGTAATCCTTAACCATGGACACGGCTATTCGAATAGGTTTAATATCTCTGCAGAGAGTGTACTCTTTACCCACAAGTAACGGATTCCTTTAGTCCATCGGACTAACTCCGTCTACGGTCTTTTAATTGAAACACACCTGACTTGCACACACCAGCTTTCACTCGTGTCTGGAATCACCCATGACACCTGTCAAGCAAAACTCTAAGTGGGGAGGCTACAACCTCGCGTAGCATGGGATCAAATTTCTATCGCGCGCTCTAAGGGGTGCCCCCCTCTCGGTCCCAACCGGATACACCCATGCCCCCGGACCAGGTGGCATGCCTACCGGCTACAACCGGTATCTTCCACCATGGCCTCTCTGTACGGTGTGTGCCAAGACAAGGGTTAACAACTTACTGAACCATACCCCACCTACGGTAGGGACCAGTGGCAGTACGAAAACAAGTATGGGGGTTACCGGAACAAGACTCGATCTATGGCCGACTCAGGAGGCTTATGAGTTCCCTGCATGACATGTATAACAAATATATTTCAACTGAAGAAATCACCACTCAATGTACCTTACCATGCCATACCGGACATAACCGTCCCGACGGGGACCGGCGACAAGCTCACGCCTACCCAAGGCTGAGGCTTTCCCGGATTCCTTTCCGGCATGCATGCAAGGCATATGAGGAGGATTACCATCACAATAATATTCATTTCCAACAGCAAGGAAATCACTGATATGCTCCCATGCAAATGATCATGTCACATGAAATAACAAGTCCTCCGAAGTAAGGTCGTGTTATAAACGTGTCAAATAACACACCAAAAACATTATGCCAGGTTTCAGAATGCTTGCCTTCATGGTGTGGGGAGGTGGGGGTGCTCTCCAAAATTTTTGAAAGCTTCTTTCTCTCCCAAAAATCCTATTTTCAATAATATGCAAATAACACCTATTTCAAAAACAGTACAAAAAAGTTGTTTGGAAAATATTCAAATAAATCTTAAAATAAACTAAACAATATTTGAGAGATGTAGGAAAAAGAATTAATTCATTTGGAGTTATATTTAAAAAGTTATAGCCAGTCAAAGTTCTGGTCAAATCTGTTATTTAAATTAAAACAGAAAAGAAAACGTTTCGGAGGGGAATACGCTTTCAGAGCGGGGAAAACGTACTAGGCGGATTACGTCTTAACTTAATCCCACGTGGACAGGCACGGGGTTGCTGACAGTGGGTCCAGGGGGCCCACTAGTCAGGTTTGACTAGTCTCTTTCCCTCTCCTTCCTCTGTCCCGAGCGGAGGCGGAGCTCCGGCGATTGTCGCCGGTGACTGGCGGCTCCTCGCGGGGCCCTGAGGGCGGGGATGGATCCGCCACTCCAGTGCGGTCCTCCCGGTGGTCGCAGGGTAGCTGGAGGTGGAGGGAGCTGCCGGCGGCAAGCTCCGCGGCGGAGGAAAGCTTCGGTGGCGAAGTGACATTGTGGCGGCGAGGGTTCCCGATCAAAATCAAGCAGGGGAACGAGTTCACGGGAGGATGAGATGGTTCCTGGTGAAGAGAACGGAGAGGGGGAAGCTCTGGTTGCGCCGAATGGAGCCGCGAGGCGGCGGTGGCCGAACTGACCGGAGAGGTTGAAGAAGACCTGCTCCCTTCCAATTGGTGACGATGGGGGCGCTGGTGAGATGGCATGAGGCTACTTGAGGGCTTGGAGACGCTCGGGGCTTCCCTTTTATAGCGTGGCAAGGCGGTTCCGCGGCGGCCGTGGATAAGCTCTCCGGCGAACCGACGTTCTGTAGCTAGAGCGACGTGGCGGCGACGAGGGCTAGCAGACACGCTTGCGGATGAGCTCGCACTGCTCCAGGGGCCAGGTGGCGAGCGGGCGAGGCTTGGGCGGCGCTGAACGGAGTAGGGGCTGTCGGCGGCGGCGGCGGCTAGCTCTTGGCCTGCCGGGCGTGGCGGGGGCTGCTTGGCGCGTAGCGGAGAGAAAGGGAGTGCGCGGCAAGGTTCTGCAGAGCGGGCCAAAGCCGTGGGGCCAGCGTGTTGGCTCGGGCGTGCGGCTGCAATACGCGCGCTCTGGGCGCGTCCAGTGCACGCACTGAAAGTGCTCGACGAAATGCCATGGCACTCCAGAGCACTTGGTTGGAGCTGGGATTTAGCAGGGTGGGGTTATAGTCTAAGGCAAAACCATTGGACAAGCTGGTATGATCCAAGGTTCAAGGTCACAATGCAAAGACAAAATCATGTCAAAACTGACCATGCACACCAGGTGTTTGACAAAATGCCAAGGGCACTTAGGCATTTCTTGGAGTGGCCAAAATCTCCAACTCAGTGTCTCTGTGGATGAAAGAGAGGGTGGTGATGTTAGTTGGTGAAATGCACAAACTTGTTAGTGCAAGTCTAGCAGAATTTCTATTCTGGACAGGAAATAAATGGCATTATTTCATGAACCAAAATTAATCCAATGGGTGCATGCTCCTGGACTTAAGGGTTTGGCAAGGGGGACTACCAGTAGAAAAAGTAATCATGGATATAGGAGCAATTAAAATGGTGGTTGCTGTACAAATCATCAAGTTGGTCCAGAATGGAAATGAGGTTGATACACTCAATATTTTCAAAGAACAACCCTGGATTTTTGCACAAACTGGACTAATATGCTCCTACTGACCTCCCCTAATTTTGGTAGAAGTTTTAAAGAAATATATAAAAGGGTTGTAGTGCAAAATGCACTCTGGACCAGAGAAGAAAAACTGAGTGTAGGGCTCAAAATATATTTTTGCATAATAGTGATTTAAAAACATCACATGACATCTCCAATTTTTTGCGGAAATTTTAAGTGAATCTATCAAATGGTTGTAGTTCAAATATGGCCATATAACCTTGAAAAACTATTTTCAAGAAGGTAAAGATCAAGCAATTAACTTAGTTAATTAGTTATACTGATAAAAAGGAAAGTTTTTCTTGAGAGGTTAAATAAGTCCAATAACATATTTGAAAAGTTTTCTCTTTGGGAAAAACTCATCATAACAGGGAAGGAAATGATTTAAAAAAATCAAAATGGAGCTCAGAAATCCAGAGTTTTAATTCCTAGCAAAATTTTAATTTAATAAAACAAGGGCAAATTTTTGGGGTGTCACATGCTTGATAGCGACTTGAGAATGGGACGATGTGGAAAGTCAGCTTTTCGCGGCGGTAGTTATCGGTAGAGCCGAATATAACTTCGAGCCGGAGAGAACCCATGCAGTGGGTGTCCGGACCTGGCGTTACCCCTTGAAAGGAGGTTTTGCTGTGGTGAATTCTTGTTGGGTCTATCCCCATGTGGCGGATTGTGTCCTGATATATCAGGTTTAGACCGTTGTCGCTGTCCATCAGGACATTTGTAAGTTGGAGTCCGCCAATTATTGGATCGAGTACCAAGGCAGTCCAGCCTGCGTTCCTGATACTTCTAGAATAATCCAGATGATCGAAGATGATTGGTTTTGACAACCAGTGGCAAGACTCTTTTGGGATAGGCCGTATGGCGCGTACGTTTATGGGCGCCGCACGTTTTGTTATGTGAAGTAAGTTTACTGTTTTTACTTCTTGTGGAAAATTCTTTTGTTTCCTGGTGCTCTGCTTGTGGGATTCGTCATCATCTTCGCTTGGTGTGTCGAGCCACTTGTGTTCGGCGTTGAGTCTGCCGGATTGTTTGAAAACCCAACAATCTTTGTGGGTATGGTTAGCAGGCTTCCCGGGAGTACTGTGTATTTGACATATCCTGTCCAAGATTTTGTTTAGGTTGGATAAATCGTCTCTGTTATCCTGGAGGGGCGGCTTTTTCTGATTCTGCCATGAGCTTTTGAATCCGGAATTGACTGCCGTGCTCTTCGGACTGTTTTCCATAGTCTGGCGACGATCCTTGTTGCGTCACGGTTTCCCGTTTCCATCACTAGTTTCGGATGTACTTGGGTCGCTGGTGCTACGTCTTGCCAACCAATTGTCCTCTCCTGCGCAAAAGCGGGTCATGAGGCTTGTTAATGCGGCCATTGTTCTTGGATTTTCTTGGCCGAGGTGTCTGGCGAGCCATTCGTCTCGGACGTTATGCCTAAAAGCTGCTAAGGCTTCGGCGTCCAGACAGTCGACTATCTGATTCTTTTTAGTAAGAAATCTATACCAGAATTGCCGAGCTGACTCTCCAAGCTGTTGAGTTATGTGAATGAGATCGTCTGCATCCGGAGGGCGGACATAGGTCCGTTGAAAATTTGCTCGGAAAGCGTCCTCGAGCTCTTCCCAACTTCCGATTGTGTTTTCAGGAAGGCTTTTAAGCCAATGCCAGGCTGGCCCTTTAAGCTTGAGGGGTAAGTATTTTATGGCGTGAAGGTCATCTCCTATGGCCATATGTATGTGGAGGAT
Source organism: Triticum aestivum (assembly GCF_018294505.1). NCBI lineage: Eukaryota > Viridiplantae > Streptophyta > Magnoliopsida > Poales > Poaceae > Triticum > Triticum aestivum. The sequence continues at coordinate 631,981,873 of NC_057806.1, forward strand.
ATAATCCTCGATCCAGACTCCAGGGTGTGTTGTTCCGTCGTACACCTCTATGTTTATGGGTTTGAATCCTGCTGGAAATTCATAGTCCAGGACCTCATCGGTGAAACATAGGGGATGTGCGGCGCCTCTGTATTTGGGTGTGCCGGATTCGGATACTGGTTTTGTTGCATTGCTTACGATAGCTTGCTTTCTTGGCCCATAAATAGACCTGGCTGGGCCATCTTTTTGATGCAAATCCTTGAGTGGGTCGCATGCCGGCTTGAGTGCGGCGCCGCTTGCCGCTTTATGCTGGCCATGGGCTCGTCTATCCGACTGGGTGGCTTTCTTACTTTTTGAATGCAAGGGTTCTAAGGCCTCTTCGTCGAATTCGGGCAGTAGCTTTCGCTTCAGATAGCTTTTAGTGTGGCGACTGCCGCCGTAATTGTCTGCGGTATTGATTACTTTGCTCCATCTGATTCTGAGTGCATCTTCCGCAGTTTTTAGCTTCCGCTTCTGCTTTTTCAGGCTGCGTGCGGTTGCAACGAGCCTTTTGTGGAGGTTCTTCTGCTCCGTGGGCTTATCCGGCGTAAGTTCGTCCGGAATGCCGTTTTCGCCGGGGATGGGTTGTTCGGTTTCTTTATTCGAGTTGCCCTGTTCGGACGGTTGCTCTAAGGCATGCTTGTCGTTTGCCGGCTCATCCTGCTTTATGGCTGGATCTGTATCGAGGCGGGGCTTGGAGCGGCGTTTACGCCGCCGCTTTGCTTGCTTTTCGAGAGATCGATCCCTCTTTGCATCCCCGTGTTCCTCGTTGTCGCTTCCTTTAGGTGTATCCACCATGTACACATCATGAGATGAGGTGGCTATCCAATGCCCTATATGATTGGTTCGTATGCGTCTCCTGCATCGTCGTCCATACCGTCGATGTCTTCGGAGTCGAAATTGAGCACGTCGTTTAAATTATTGACAGTGGCTATTAAATGGGTGGTGGGTGGGCTTCGAATTTCTTCATCGTCCGTATCCCAACCTTGCTGACCGTAGTCCGGCCAGGGCTCTCCTAATAAAGAGAGAGACTTTAGTGACTTAAGAATGTCGCCGAAGGGCGAGTGCTGAAAGACGTCCGCGGCGGTGAACTCCATGATCGGCGCCCAATCGGATTCGATCGGCAGGCGCGCGGAGGGCTCAGAGTCCGGAGAGGAATCCGGCCCCTCGGAGTCACGGGCCTTGCGGAGTGCGGGGCTGGTGTTCGGCTCGATCGCCTTTGAGATCTCAGCCCCTGAGGCGGCGTCCAACCACTCATCCTCGATCGGCGCAGTAGGCTCCGAATTAAGGGTCGGAACCAATGCGCGTGCGGCCTCCAGGACACTGTTCGGCGGCAGATCTAGATCGTGCCCATCGAGACAGTGCGGCGCGCTTGGTTGCGGCTCGAATCCGTCGAAGATCAAGTCCTCGCGGATGTCGGCCGTGTAGTTTAAACTTCCAAATCTGACCTGATGGCCAGGGGCGTAGCTTTCGATCTGCTCTAGGTGGCCAGGCGAATTGGCCCGCAGTGCGAAGCCGCCGAAGACGAAGATCTGTTCGGGGAGAAAAGTCTCACCCTGGACCGCATTGTTGTTGATGATCAAAGGAGCCATCGGGCCTAAAAGCGACGACACAGAGGAACTCTCAATGAAAGCACCAATGTCGGTGTCAAAACCGGCGGATCTCGGGTAGGGGGTCCCGAACTGTGCGTCTAGGCGGATGGTAACAGGAGACAAGGGACACAATGTTTTACCCAGGTTCGGGCCCTCTTGATGGAGGTAAAACCCTACGTCCTGCTTGATTAATATTGATGATATGGGTAGTACAAGAGTAGATCTATCACGAGATCAAGGAGGCTAAACCCTAGAAGCTAGCCTATGGTATGATTGTTGTATATTGGAGTTGTCCTACGGACTAAAAGCCTCCGGTTTATATAGACACCGGAGAGGGTTAGGGTTACACAAAGTCGGTTACAATGGTAGGAGATCTGAATATCCGCATCGCCAAGCTTGCCTTCCACGCCAAGGAAAGTCCCATCCGGACACGAGACGAAGTCTTCAATCTTGTATCTTCATAGTCCTGGAGTCCGGCTGAAGGTATAGTCTGGCTACCCGGACACCCCCTAATCCAGGACTCCCTCACCCATTATGGGTACATGACGCTCAAGATGCCCGGGCCCAATGGAATCATCACTCTAGCTAGTGATCCGGACGTAGCACTCCGCGCTGAAAATAAAACCGCCGCACTAGCCCTTGAGGCACAATCAGAAGCCCTCGCGGCCGAAGAACTAACCACACTGTGCTCCACAGTGGACAGGAACGACGTGATACTTGACAAAAAACCCAAGTCCACCTCTTTCAAACCAGCGGACGAAATAGTCAAATTCTAGGTCCACCCAATGGACCCTACAAAAACAGCATCCATTGGGGCACAACTGAACCCCACAATGGACGCCGCACTAAGAGAGTTCTTGCGTGAGAATTGGGACATCTTCGCCTGGCATCCTTCAGACATGCCAGGTATCCCACGCAGGCTAGCCGAACATAGCCTAAACATACTGAAGGGATACAAGCCGGTCAAGCAGACTATTCGGTGCTTTTCTGAACCTAAGCGACAAGCCATGGGAGAGGAGCTAGCCAAGTTACTCGAGGACAGATTCATCAGAGAAATAAAACATCCGGACTGGCTAGCAAACCTGGTGATGGTACCAAAGGACAAATCCTGGCGCCTATGTGTCGATTTCAAGGACCTCAGCAAGGCTTGCCCCAAGGATCCCTTCCCCCTCCCCCGCATCAATCAAACCATCGATGCTACCGCAGGACACGACTCATTGTGCTTCCTCGACGCATACTCCCGATACCATCAAATCAAGATGGCAGAGTCCGATCAAGCCCCAACGGAATTCATCACACCATACGGCCCCTTCTGCTTTAACACCATGCCTTTCAGGCTCAAAAATGCCGGTGCAACCTATCAATGATGATTCAGACATGCCTGGAAAAACTAATCGGCAAAACGGTGGACGCATACATAGACGACGTGGTCATCAAAACCACACACATCGAATCTTTAATAAATGACTTGAGGCTTATGTTTGACAATATCCGAACATATGACATCAAGCTCAATCCAGAAAAATGTGTTTCCGGCGTGCCTGCCAGAAAGCTCTTGGGCTTCATCGTTTCCAATAGAGGAATTGAAGCAAATCCGACTAAAATCCGAGCTCTGTCACAGTTGGCTACCCCAACAGACCTCAAGCAAATCCAGAAATTAACTGGATGCGTGGTTGCCCTAAGCCGCTTTATCTCACGATTGGGAGAAAAGGCACTACCTCTTTATCGCCTTCTTCGACGCACCGAACACTTCGAGTGGACGGATGCGGCTACGGCCGGACTGGAAGAAATAAAGTCCCTCTTGGCCAGCAATCCAATCCTGGCTGCGCCAAATATCGGTGAACCCATGCTGTTATATATAGCTGCAACACACAAGGTTGTAAGCGCGGTGCTCATCGTCGAACGAGAGACGGACGGACATAACTTCCCGCTTCAATAGCCACTATACTATGTATCCACTGTCCTTACTCCATGCAGGTCACGGTACCCACATTATCAAAAGAGAGCATATGCGGTCTTCACGGCATCCCGGAAACTATGACACTACTTTCAAGAGTGTTCAATCACGGTGGCCTTGGAAGTACCACTCAATGACATAATAAATAACCGCGATGCCACGGGCCGGATTTCTAAGTGGGCTATCGAGCTCCTCCCGTTTGACATCATATACAAACCACGACGAGCCATTAAGTCACAAGTACTGGCTGACTTCGTCACCGAATGGACAGAAGCCGAACTCCCAAAAGAGTACGGCGCGTACTCCAATTGGATCATGCACTTTGACGGCTCTAAGATGTTGGCTGGTCTAGGAGCAGGTGTTGTCCTGACATCCCCCACCGGAGATACAGTCTAATACATACTCTAAATATTATACACAGACTCCAACAATGCAGCCGAATACGAGGCTCTGTTGCATGGCCTTTGGATGGCAGTCTCCAAGGGCATTCAACGCCTAGAAGTGGGTGGGGATTCGAACCTCGCAATATCTCAAATAAATGGAGACTTTGACGCCAAGGACAAAAAAATGGCGGCTTACCGCAATGCCGTCCTCAAAATGTCAACTCGGTTCGAGGGGCTCGAATTCCACCATGTGGTCCGTGAAAACAATCAAGCGGCGGATATTCTCGCCCGCATCGGCGCTAAGCGCGACCCCGTCCCACCCAACATCTTCTTGGAAGGGATGTTCAAGCCATCTGTGGTGTGGGAAGGGGAGACCGGCAATACCAGTCCTTATCCGACCACAACCCCAGATCCCAAACACTCTGACGTAATCGGAGGCTCCGCCACCGAAATAACACCTTCGGACCACGTGATTATGGCTGTCATTGCACCGTGGACAGAACCCTTCTTAGCCTACCTAAATAGACAAGAACTCCCTGAGGACCAAAATGAGGAACGTTGCATTGTGCGGTGCTCTGAAGCCTACAAGGTTCACGAGGGAGAGCTTTATAAGAAAAGCGCTACCGGAGTACTCAAAAGGTGCATCTCCGAAGAGGAAGGACGACAACTTTTGGCCAAAATTCATGCTGGACTCGGCGGCCATCACGCCGCAGCTCGGGCCCTTGTAAGCAAGGCCTTCCGTACAGGTTTCTACTGGCCGACAGCCCGAGCAGACGCACACGACCTCGTCCAACATTGTGTCAGTTGCTAGCCTTTTGCAAATCAAAGCCATATGCCACCTACCGCTCTCCAAACAATCCCCATAACTTGGCCCTTTGCGGTCTGGGGGCTCGATATGGTTGGACCCCTTAAAGGAGGAAGCCATAAGAAAAAATACTTGTTGGTCATGGTGGATAAATTAACCAAATGGATAGAAGCCAAACCAGTTAAAACGGCCGAATCCGGACCAGTGATAAACTTCATATCAGGGGTCGTCCACCGTTATGGTGTCCCCCACAGCATCATCACCGACAATGGCTCAAACTTCATAGACGACAAGGTGAAAACTTGGTGCGGCAACATGGGCATCAAGCTCGATTACACCTCCGTCTATCACCCCCAAAAAACGGTCAAGTTGAACGAGCAAATGGTCTTATTATGAGGGGCATCAAACCCAGACTAGTGCGATCCTTGAAGGAATCAGATAAGCACTGGGTTGAGGAGCTCGACTCCGTACTATGGGGCCTGCGGACCACGCCGAATCGCACTACTGGATACACACCATTTTTTATGGAGTACGGCGCAGAGGCGGTATTGCCCTGCGACATCATTCATGACTCACCTCGAGTGCGCATGTACGAAGAGAGAGAAGCCAACCTTGATCAGCAGGACAATTTAGATGCCCTGGAGGAGGAGCATGATGTCGCAAAAGCCCACTCCGTATTCTATTACCAACAGGCTCGAAGGTATCAAAGTAGAGAAGTACGGGCCAAAACTTATAACGTTGGTGAACTCGTTCTACGCCTACCGGAGAAGAAAAATGACAAGCTCAAGCCCAAGTGGGAGGGTCCCTTCATCATTGATAAAGTTCTCACCGGAGGAGTGTACCGTCTACGTGATGCATCTGATAATTGACTCGAGCCAAACCCATGGAACACGGCCAGACTCCGAAGATTCTACGCCTAGTGCCGGACTCTGTGTTCGTCTCCTTACCTCCGCTTTTTTTTAAGTTATATCTTCTTTCTTTCTTTCTTTCTTCCTTTTCTATATGGCCTTAAAAGCTTAAAGTGTGTCTTGACTGCACAATCTTGACGCGCCCTGCACGCTCGTTATACCTAGGGGCTTCTTATACAGAAGCTTAATATAATTATCTCTCTGGCTTTTATGCCCATTACATATGTGTCGCTTCTCCATATGTACCTTTTTCGCAATTATATGCATCGATATGACTTAAGTTTTGGCCAAGCTGGGTTGCCTGGCTCCTGTGTTTATGCCTACATTCCCGTTAGTTCGGCTAGGGCATAAGGGGAACACCTCTGCGATTGTTACTGCCGGATCAGCCGGATGTGTACCTCAGACTGGGTGAAGCCGAAAGCTAGCGTTCTTAAGGGAATATTCGGTCGGTGAACAAAAGATGTTTCTTACCTATCACAATACATGCCCCCAGATGTTTATATCCTGTGTCTCTTTTCGCAGTTCGGACATGCACATTAATGCATGCATGCCCAGGGAAAGGAACCCTTAACAGAACTATTCTCCCTGGAAGATGTTTCTTACTATCCATGTAGTATAACATAGCTAGTTGGGTACTTGTCTTTTCAAGCACTTATGACCCCTAGGCCTGGTTTCCACGCGTACCCCGGTTTTTACATAACTGAGCGGTTATTCAGATACACTCCAGACTATCGGGTCCAGAGGCTGAAGCGAAAAGGTCTGCCATGACAAATGATTTACAATCCGGCTAGGGAAAAAATATGTCATTTGAAGTACACAGTCACTTAGACTGACTAAATTGTTCTTCTATACCATCCAACAGGCTGTCTAGCCTATAATCCTGTTGGGAATACTTTGCGGCTAATCCTACCTGGTCATATACCAGACTAACGGGGATCTCTTTCCCATTTGACCCTATAGGTCCAACCTTGGCCATGTGATTTAGGTCAACCTTGGTGTATCGCATCTTCACCATGGCCCAGGCTTCCCTTGCACCTTGTCGACAGGCTGATATCTTCCATAATCGGAAGCGCCGCTGCACTCCCTTGAGCATCTCTACAAGCTCCCCCATGCCTTCGGGCAGGGAGGCAGAGGGCCACAAGGCCTGGGCAATACCCTGCATCACCTGCCGAACTTGTTCGTGCAGTTGTGAGGGCTCTTGCAGAAGATCGCCTGCAGATCCGGGCATCTCCTCTTCGGGACGACCTGTCAGCATACCTACAGACATAACTCTGTTAGCCCGCTTCTTCGCCGAACTGTATAAAGGTTGGTTTGAGCACTTACTAAAAATGCCACATTGAAGCCTCTTATTCTCCTTAACGGAGTCAGCAAGCTGGGCCCGAACATCCTTTAGTTCAACGCCTAGCCGAGTATGGGCATCCTGCAGATCATTCTTCTCTCGAATAACCCGTGTAAGCACGTGCTCGCCAGCCTCTAACTGTTGTTGAGCAAGGTGCTCATCCCCCGGTACGATCTCCGGATTACCTCCAGGATTGTCTGCAGAATCTATTGTTAGATTTTCATGTATGCCGAATACTAACTAGTACATGTCAGTACATTCTTTTCGATCAAGGCAAGTATTACCAGATGTGGCCTTCTTGCACTCCTCCATTCCGCCAACTGCGGCCCGTAGCTGGGCTTTGCACTCCTCCAACTCTTGAGACAAGTGGGTATTCTTCTCCGTAAGAACCTATGCATACAATGATCTACATAATTATCAAAGGCTACTGATATACATAATTATCAAATTTTCTTACCCGTATATCCTTCACATACTGGTTCATGGCTCTGGCAAGGCCATCTTGAGCATCTTGGATGTACATGTCTCCCAAGTTGAAGACATTGAACGCCTCTTCTCAGAAATTAGGGTCGCGGAGTACGGCCCGTCGACGCTTGTGATTCATGGTGCTCTCCACTTCGGAATTCGTAGCGGACATTCTATCCGCATCCTTTGTAGGAGGACCATCCGGCGTTGTCCCCGCGTTAGCCTCCGCCCCTGAGTCCGGCTCTGGAGTCCGGCTGGTGGAGGTGTGGCTGGCCGGCTCTCCAGACATAGTCCGGCGAGCGTTCTTTCTGCCAGGGACCTTGGACATTATTATATTTTAAAGACGATAATCATGGAGCAGGTTTTTAATCATACCTCTGTGACGGTGTCTCAGTCCTGACCACCTTCCTTTCAATCATACCCGGCTTCAGTGCCCCTTGTTGATGAGTCACCACGGGTTCGGCACGGTGCCCTGACGGCCTTCCCTGTAAACACAATACATGTGTTGTGGGTAAGGCGCAAAGAAGGGATCCATCTCGGAGGTTAGGACTCCGGTTTTACTTACACGTGATGCAGGGAGTAGGCCGGGATTATCAGCTATGATGGCCACTAAGGCACCGTCACAGCTTAACTGGTAAAACGTCCTGTCGACAAGCTCCACAAATATGTTTGGATCTTCTTCAAGTCCGGGTCGAGGGCCCATTCAGGGTCCTCTAGCTGTGGAGACGGGCCGTGCACCTCCCTCACAGCTTTTCGTAGATCCTGCTATGAATTAGCAAGGTAAATATTTGTGGTGAAGAATGCAGGAAGGAATGGAGTTGAGAAAAAGATAGCAGCTCACCCAGCTTGGGGGGTTGTACATGGAAAATCCATCTCGCGGCTTAATGCGGAGAAACTCCTCTTCTTATCCTTTATACAAATCGGACAGTATTTTCGACAGAGCGGTGGCGGAGTCCAGACCTTTACGACCGCAGCGGGTGGCATCATCTTCTCCGTTGAAGTGCCACATGGGTTTCCCCCGATACTGAAGAGGCTGCACCCCCGCATTATGCATATTGACATAACCTCGGTTATTGTCAATCCTGATTTGGGCAGCGTTTTTATCCGGCCCATCAGATAAAGGACCTCTCTATTATCTTCCTCCTGGGGGCTCCGGGGACGCCAGCTATAACGTTTCTTTAGGGGGGGCATTGGCAAACTCAGGAAGGCCTACCCGGATAGGGTCCGGAAGGGGGACGTCCTCTATATAAAACCACTCCGAAGGCCAGTCTTCGGCTGTCTTCTTCGAAGTGCCGGATAGGTATCTGGTTCCGGCGATGCACCATACTGCGGCTCCACCAACTTGTTATATTGATCCCTCCTAATTGCGAGTGACGAGGCAAAATAGCCTCTTCCATAGCTCGAAATGAGCTTTGCAGCCCAGAAATAGCTCACAAAGGGCGACATAACCTGCAATGTGCAGTATTGAAGCAGGGGTGAAGTTATGCAGTTGGAGGCCGTAGTGCTCCAGGAGCCCGCGGAGGAACGGATGGATTGGAAATACGAGGCCCCTCAGCAAGAAAGGGACGAGGCATACTCGCTCCCCCCTGGATGGGTTGTGGAAACTCTCTGCTTGCTCCCCGCCATCGTAAGTGGCTAGTCCGGCTCGAATGGGGACCATATATGCAGGCGGAAGGAACCCCTGGGTCTGCAACTCCACCAATCGGCCATGAGATACTAAACACTTCTCCCAATCACCTGGCTTAGCGCTACGGGAGCGACGGGAGGAGCTGCGGTGATCGGACATGATGGGATGACCTTTTTTGGGCGCGCTCTGATGAATTCTTGCTTGGGGAAGATGGTGTGATTTGGATCTGAGGATCCCCGTCTCTTTAATAGACGATCTACTGACATGGTCAGGGTGGCAAATGTAAAAATACCCCGACTTCTCGCATTCGCTCGACCCAAGGAGATTGCCATTATTAAAGTGCAGAAGCCGAGGAGTGCAACATTAATGGGAAGCTGGACACTACTCGTTACAACAGGTACTTTGGATTTGGAGAAGAACCCTCCTTGCAATGTCGAAGACAATTTGCGTGCCGGAGTCATCGTCATTGTAGCCTGGTTCAGGGGCTACTGAGGGAGTCCTGGATTAGGGGGTCCTCGGACAGCCGGACTGTCGGACTATGAAGATACAAGATTGAAGCCGGGTGGGACTCTCCTTTGCATGGAAGGAAAGCTTAGCAATTCGGATATGTAGATCTCCTTCTCTGTAACCGATTCTGTGTAACCCTAGCCCCCTCCGGTGCCTATATAAACCAGAGGGTTTAGTCCGTAGGACAACAACAATCATGATCATAGGCTAGCTTCTAGGGTTTAGCCTCTATGATCTCGTGGTAGGTCAACTCTTGTAATACTCATATCATCAAGATTAATCAAGCAGGAAGTAGGGTATTACCTCCATCGAGAGGGTCCGAACCTGGGTAAACATTGTGTCCCCCGCCTCCTGTTACCATTATCCTTAGACGCACAGTTCGGGACCCCCTACCCGAGATCCGCCGGTTTTGACACCGACAGTGGGCGCCTTGAAGTCCGCGACCCGAGTCCACTCAGTAAATGAGCCGCGCCTCTACGCCTCCCTCTTTTTCTGATGGGGAAGGCATGAGCCGCCTCTTTACTCTGATGTGACGCATGCGTGTGAGAACCGCCACGCATGACCCACATATCACGCACGACCCTCCACGTCGCGCGTTCAACGCGGGTCGTGGGTAAGTGCAGCGGACGAAGAAGCTACCACAGTAAAAATCCCGCCCCGACTGCCGGCACACCGTTCTGGGCCTGGCCCAACAACATGTCGCGCTTATGTGTGGCCGAGACCCGGGGGCTCCCATCGGTGTACAAAAGTAGGGGCTCTCCTTTTGACCCCTTTACTTGTGCACGGGCAGTCAGAGCCACACGCCACGACCACACCTAGCAGGGCAGAGGAGGGAAGCCGAAGAGAAGCCGAAGGCACAAGGCGACCAGAGGCAACGCCAAGACCAGAGACGCAAAGAGCAGAGGGGCGAGGTGGACTCCCCCAGCAAGACCAACAGAGTGGGCCACCCTTGAGCCCACGGGTTCCAACCCAAGCAACTACATAGGAACCAGGGCTCGGGAGGCACCTCCGTGGTGGCATGCAGATCTTTGTCAAGATCATGAACACACAAGATTAGATGAAGATCAGAAGACGGCGACCCTCGGCGGGATCGTAGCCGAGGAAATTCAAAAGACTCCCGGCAAGCGCCTTGCCGGGGACGACTGCAACACCACGACAAGACCCTTGCCGGGCCCCCGGCGAGACCCTTGCGGAAGGCGTCAGCAGGGCCACTGCCAGGCCCGCGCCAGCCAAGACTCCGCCACCGCTCGCATGCAGCTGCCAGACCAACCAGCTGGGCAGGCACCTGCGTGGCAACAAGCGATTTCCAGGCCAACTCAGCAAGCACCTGCGTGGTGGCATGCAGATCTTCGTGAAGGCCCTGCAACCGTGCCGCTGCAGCAGCCTGCCTGCCTACATGGCACTGCGCACATTGCTGGCCTGGGCGCGTGTCGAAACGAGGCGGAGTGGCCACGGACGGGTCGGGCCTCGTTCCCGTCCCTGATAAAGCAAATGGACACCTAAGTAGCGCATTTAATGCGCTTTGACCTGTAATGCTGGGCGATAAGCTCGCACACTGTACACCTCTCCACCTCCTGTGTGCCACTGTGGCAACCCCTTTTTCCCTATAAAAGGAGGCCCGAGGCGACCAAGAGAGGGATTCAGCTCTTTTGGGCAAGTTGCACCCCGTAGCTAGCTCAAGAACACAAGAACACTCAAATACATCCACCAAAGTAGGACTAGGGTTTTACGCATCCTTGCGGCCCGAACCTGGGTAAAGGACTCGTGTGCTTCCTGCCAGACCTGCCCTTTGCACAACTTCGCGCCCACCGACCGTAGAAGGGATCCCAGTGACCCCATAGGTGTCGTTCTCACCGACACTTCAACTTCTCAAGCAAGTCCTTGACACCTATACTTTTTGAATGGTCAAAGGCAAGCATATCCTTGAGGGCAGTCAACGAGTCATCATAGCCACTGCCAGCAGGCATGGGTGCAGTGTGACGTCCCATAGGTAAATCAAAAATGCGATGAGATGCATCATGATTCATTCGAAGAACCCTGCCATTCCCAAAGTCCATTATCATGGTGGCAGGGTCAATCACTCCCATCAGATAGCACATAAGAATGCGCAACACATTTTTCTTTACTGTCTGTTCAAAGACAACACCGAATCCAGCATCCCAAACACGACTACAGTGTGCCTCTTTCAATAATGCAGCAGCCTTGCCAAATGTGGGAAGCGACAAACGTACGATCTTGTTAAATCGAGAATCATCTCCCTTGGCTTCATCTTCAGTTGCATTGCTTTTACTAGACTTCTTCCTCTGTGTAGAGGGAAATGCAGTGCACATTAGAAGATTAGCCATAAAAAAGAGATAGAGAAAACACAGATAGAATAGCAATGAAGGAAACAAATGCAGTCCACTTCAACAAACCTTTGGAACAACATCCGCCTCCTCGCCAGAGTCAGCACCAACCGCCTCCTCGCCGGAGTCAGCACCAACATCTTCATCGACATCATCACGGGCACGCTTGGGTGGACTCTTAGATGAACCACAGTCTTTGCGTCTACCAGTATGAACATCCCTCACAAAATCAGCAAGCACAAAGTCATCATCGTCAGAGTTGGGACCTTCAGTGACATGTAGTTGCTTGCGCTAAGGATCCTTTCCACTAGCTTCAGCAGTCCTCTCCCAAGATACTTGTTCATGGCAGCAACACGTGGACTCCGCCGAGCAGTACCACCTTCCTTAGCAACAGTACTTAGCCTCTTCTTCTGCAAAACAGGCTACTTCACCATGGCAAATTTGGCACCCTTGGCACCATTTGGAGCTCTCCTTTGCTTCTCCTTCTCCGCAAACTCTTTTGAGTCACTTTCAAACCTCAACTTCTTCTTTCTTTGCTTCAATTCATATTCACAAAGCTGTTCTGAGACCATCCAATCATGTGTAACTTCCTCTATACCATCAACAGACTGCGATTGTGTTTCAGACAAGACAAGACGTCTCTGGTCAAAGCTCACACCAACATCACCCTCTGCAACATAATGGTCAATCAATTGAGTAACCTCCTCAAACCCAGGCGCTCTAGCATGGAAAACAGACACTGTGTCAAAATGAAGTTTGATTATGGTCGTTAAAAAGTGCAAAAAAAAGAACAATTGTAGTACACTTAGACATATAAATACAGTGCTCCAATCATAAGCTAAAAATAAAAATTAATGCATTGTACAAAAAACTTGAATAAAACAACAATCTAGTTCACACATACATATAGTGGAGTTCACATATACAAATAAATGTAGTGCTGCATACACTAACTTCACGTTTGTTCCCAACAAAATGCCGGACTAGATACAGCAAGGCAACGCCAATTTGTACAACATCAAGTAACCAGCATACACAAAATAAACAAAGCATTCAAATACCTGAAGGAGGGGCCACACCTATGGGATAAGATTCAATCGGCGAATTCAGTTGATGTCCTCCCTCACCACCATCATCCTTACCACCAGGACAACGAGAGCCAATTGTTGTATCATTATGAGCACTGCAATCACCTACTGGATTGAAAAAAACCAGAAATAGAAATTACAAAACATCATATGACAAATAATAATGCAAACGAACGCTGACAACTAACAGAGCATAAACAAATATGCAGGATGAATTAGGAAACTAGATAAACATCAAACAAAATAAACAAAGCAAAAAATAAGCACTCCACATACCCTGAACTCCTCTTCCCACTTTGCTCGGCGAAAACATCGCGTTTGCCTGCGGCACAAGGACGAAGTGACAGATATAAGCAACAAAATCGACGAAATCGGATGAAACCCTAGATCCACATTGCTCTACCTATAGAGCACACACGAGTATCGACTTCAAATCAAGATAAAATCGCCTGCTTACGGAAAAATTACACAAGCAAAAACAGCAACAACAACTACGAGAATAACAAAACTAGACGAGGGGACGATCAAGACCGAGGCCAAGGGGAACATACCACAAAAAGGGGATGAACAGCGGCGGCGGGGGGGGGGGCAGGGAGGGCGGCGATGGGAACGGACAGGAAAGGGCTGCAGGAGCGCAGCGGCAAGGGCTCGCGGAGCGGACGGTGGCATGGAATGCAGGAATAAGGACCTCTTGAGGGCGGCGGTTCCTCGGGCGAAGACGGTTGCTGCGGGGGACGACGGTTTTGCTCGAGGGAGAGATTCCTCGGGAGAAACTACATGAGAGGAGAGGGGATTCTTCTCGGTCTCTCTCCCTATTAGCGGAGCGATGGGGTCGCCTAGCAGGGACACACAGGAGGCCTGCATGGCAAAGGGTCGCATAAAACGGGCCGGCCCAAAAACGTCCTGGCTAAATAAGACAGACTACATCAAAACACACATGATGCAGTTCTCTATGAAGAATGTTGATGTTTAGACGGTAAAACAAAATAAAATACATGCAGTTCGTCAAAAAAATTAAAATAAAAAACAACGCGTGGGTTAAGAAAACCATCCAAAAAAAAGTCTACCTTCAAATAAGTGCCACAACAAAAAAAGGGGGGCCAAGCCCCTACCCCTCCCATGCCAGGAACTGCAGCATACACGCAAAAACATATGCAATATGCAGCTCTAGGAAAATGCAGTGCATTTGGTTAGATGAAGCAGTACGGTATAACAATTCAATTCCGGATTACCTACATGAATAAAATACACGGTATAGTCCACAGCGAAAAACTCGTAAAATTGCAGAATACATTGTACTTTTTTCAGGGGCTGCAGCAAGGACACAAAAAAATGGTGAAGTACGCACCTGTAGACAAAATGCAGTTCTCTTTGATAGACGATGCAGTGCAGAATGATAACCAATGTTGTTCCATTAACAGGTAGGATACATATAAATGTGACAAATGCCCGTTCGCATAGAAAGTGGTGGTTAAAAAATTATTGATCAAAAATAAAATAAAACCATGTTAAAAAAAACCACGTTCGCATACAACCACCCAATATGAGCGATCGCATCGCCACAAACCCATGATCACAGACGCAACACCAACCCACGATCTGCACAACAGCATCTTCAGTGAGATCATGCAGTTCATCCGATGCGGCCATCACACCCCGCACCCTCCCCTTAAATCCAGACCCCTGCCAAAGGCCTTCTCATCCACAACAACACAAGTATCCATTGCACTGCCACCAAATCGCTCCATCACATCGATCTCCATAGTAAAGACCAAGCCCTACTACCAGCGATGGCGTTCACCAACGAGTACAAGGGCGTGGAGGTCATCCACGGCAACACACAGTTGCACATCACCCACACCAACGACAGGAAGCAGATGGCAATCGCCCTCGCGCAGTACGAGCGCCACCTCAGCCTCTAGCGCCACAAGATCGTCGGCATTGATCTCGAGTACAACAACGAGCCTGAAGCGACGCAGAAACCTACCCTCTATCAACTCTCCGTCGGCAAGACTCAGCCAGTGCTTCTCTTCCAACTGAGCACCGTCGAAAGGTGCACCGTCTTCGACAACTTCCTCGCTGACCCCAGGTACACCTTTGCAGGCATCTCCATCGACGACGACAAAACCAGGCTAGAGCGCGTTAATCTGGAGGTCGCCAACTTTGTCGACATCCAGAAGGAGTGGAGGGTGCCCGAGGCAACAAAGGAGTAGGACTCCCTTGGAGACGTCTCTGGCATGCTCATCAACGACTACTACAACAACACGAAGAAGAAGATCACCGATGATGAACACAGGCGCTAGGCCACCCTGCCTCTGTCCATGAGGCACATCGAGTACACGGCAAAGGATGCCTACGCAGCATACAAGATATGGAACCGCATCACCCTCACCCAGGATAGGCTTCGACGTGCAAAGATGGAGAAGGAGGAGCCCCCCAAGAAGCGTGCCAGGAGCAGTTGGGGATGGGGAGACGCTAACTGGTGCGGAAGCAGATGGTTCCGACCAAGAGCCAACAATGCCAACGTCGTTTTAGAATTATCATCAAATTTGCTGTATGTTATTTGCTTATGTATCGTTAGTTTGCTTGTGATCATTTGCTTTTGCTGAAATTAGTTTTCTTGTCATGCAGAATCGCTTGTAATGATGAACTTTGATTATGTTAGATTACTTTCTGTTGAACTTAGTTTGCTGATGATGAACTTGTCGTACAGAATGCTTGTGATAATTTTTTCTGTTGTTTGCTTATGTATCATTAGATTCGAGCAGCGCACAAAACGGATGAAGATGCAGTGTGCAAATACGATGCATGCAATGCAAAATGTGTACGAATGCAGTACAGAAACTGTCTAATGAAGTTTACACATACCCAACAAAGCAGTGCACGGTCCTACACTTGATTAAAGAATACTTGAGCAAAAACACGAAAAGAAAATGTGAACTGTACATGTAGTGTGGAATGCGTGCACATGCAGTAGAGAACCCTAATCACTGCAGTGCACGAATGATTTACTAAGCAGTGCACACCCCTACATTTGAAAAAAATGCTTAAGAGAGAAAATACAAAAAAAATTGACCACCCCAGGTGCAGCCGGCCCCAGCCAGTCTCGTAGTAGGTCTGCACCCACAGAAGGCGAGTCGTTCTGAGCCACGATGCATGGGGTCGGGCACACATGGGCCCATAGGTCAGAGTGCATAGAGCAGCGAGCGTTGTGTATAAGCGCCCAAATAAGTAACAAGAGGAGTTCGATATGGCTGCCTCGCTAGAGCTTATAAACAGGTCGAGCGCACCCTCCGCGGGCGTGGTGGGACTGAACATTAGGCCGCACACACAGCGCACCGGGAACCAGCCGTGCTCATAGGCTGACTTGGGCCCAAGGCGTCTTCACTCCCCGAACACAGGCCTAACAGACAAAAGAGAGGCTACTGAAAATTAAAAAACATTGCCACATACCACTCCACAGACACAGGCCCAACCACGTGTTCCGCAGTTTGTTGTGATATGATAATGCAGTTCGCTATATTCAAGTAAGCAATCTTGTTGCTTCTCAAATGCAATCACGTACACTGAATCAGAATCAATCCACCACCTAACACCAACCACAACATTTATTACTTCCGTTGCTCAATTGGTTGCATAAAAACCTATCCATTCATGCTCCAGACTGACACAACTCCTCCCCCCATTCCTCTTTTCATCAAATCGTAGATCAAGGGTTCATCCCATCCCCAGCCGTTCTCTGAAATTCCACTGAACCCGCCATGGACTGCAAGTGCGTATTTTGGCAAGGATGGTGCCGGTAGCGGACACATGCGTGCATGCAGATGGTCTAGAGCTCACCAACACCGAGTGGCGCAGCACGCTCGGGTGCCTGATGATACCCAACAGGGGGTTTCGGGCACCATTTCTTCATCACCGCACACCCGCAAACCTGCAGGAAAGTTGGGTATGTTTTTCCCCTCACAATTTTTGACATAATCTAGGCTGCAAATCCACATCTGAATATATAGTTCCATCAATTTGTTCAGTAGTGTCTACAAATACAAAACAAAATTTGTATTGTTGTTCAGATTTGTTAGCTGTTAAGACTAGATGCTTCCACCTATTTTCTTCAGTACCACACCAGGTATCGACACTAGTTAGATCGGAACCAAAACACACGAACAAAAAAGAGGGTTAGTAGATCGGTGTTGTAGTTCTCTTAACATGCTCGCGAAGTACACTGTAAATGACCTTGCAGTACAAACATGTTATAGTATAATATATATCATAGTAAAACTAGAGGTCAATTTCGTATATAAGTTTGTTCATACATTGCAACTACTTCACTAAAATAGTAGATATATATATGTTCACATTTAAGTCAACATAAACAGATGATACTAAGTATAAAGAAAAACATTTGTTATGTACTAATAAACATTCTTTTTCCATCCATTCCAAAATGTAGAAACTGCCATCCACAATAAAATTTCCTGCTCCGAGTTCAGGGAAGGTTACCTTGGAGACACAACACAAGAATGGGTATGCAAACATGCGAGCTGACTACCACATTGACTCTGAAGACTGCATAAACATAACTACTGGCTGGATTCATTTTGTCTCCTAGAATGGCTTTGAGGCTAGAGAAGTGGCCATGGTGTTTTTCTACAAAGAAGAAGACTCCCTCAAGTTTAAAATATTTGCATTGTAGGTTGTCTAGGATAAAAGCTAAAGCCATCACTGCATATTCTAATCCTTTGCATATGTTGTATGATTTTAAAATTTTGTCCATCAGAAGGATTGAATGATGCCTATTTAAAGTATGCAACCTCATCTGCATCATTTTATCACTCTTTTTAGACAAGTTGCTGCTGACAGAAGTGCAGTTCTCTAATACACATAGTATAGTCCCTATATAAAAAACTGCAGTACTCTAACCAATAACAGTGCATTGCCAATGGTCGAAAACTTTGTACTTAACATATGATGTTCAACAGAATTCTCATACTATGAAGTTCAAAAGAATTGACATAAAATACAAGAAATAGCAGTATAACTATCTTGCTAATGCAGTACGAAAGTGCATACTATGAGGTTCTGTAAAACATAGAATGCAGTGTAAGAAAAAGAATTATCTGATAATCTGTCATGCCCACTATAATGCAGTTACATTGAAGTCCACTACTTAACAAAATGCAGCACACTACAAACATATGCTAGAACTACATCAATAAAATCAAAGCAGTACAAATCCAGACATGTAGGATACCAACAGAGGTGCCAATTCCATTCGCGGCTCGGTAAGCGGCCAAAACATTGCGCAAACACTCAAAGTTGAACAATTACCCACCAAGAATACATCAAAAACCCACGACCACTACGATGAACACCATGAACTATTCTTTAAAAATGCAGACCAAAAAGACAAACATTACATGCGCAATACAGTAAATTCAAGTGAAAAAGAGAAACTAATAACAAGATTAAAAAACACATCGACGCACAAAATACAAAAAACAACAAGAACAGACGAGCGGACGAAGCTCACACGCCCAGACAATCGATTTCATAGAAATTGATAACTAACTACTAAAAATTAGACAAATTGTAGAGTATACGGACCGATTAAAACAAACACAGTCAAAGAATTCCTACTAACAAACAACATCCGAGCACGAAGAAGTCGCATCCGACACGAAAACGAACAAACAGAGAAAGCTCGTCCGCCAAATCGCTCGATTTGCAAAGATTGTAGTCACTTTTCCTGTAAATCACAAAGAATAAAGGTCAAATGAGATCCATAAACAAATTAAATCATCCTGCAACACCCGATTCCACAATAAAATGTGGGCGGACCACCAAAAAATGAAGTAGTTATCCCGTGAAGCATTGCAGTGCTCATCGTACAGAGGATGTCGTTCGCTTTTGTTGAACATGCTGTGCGGAAGTGTTATCAGAATAACTATTCTGCTAATATTAGCAGAATAGACCATATATATATATATAGCGCGATTGGATGTTCCTGAGATCTTGAAAAAGGACCGGAACGACCGTCCCCCACCTTGTGCACTTCTCACTCTCCCACTCGATCCCCCCACCTGCACCGCCGCCCCTAACCTAGTGCACCGCATCGCCCGGAAACCCCAGTCGTCGTCGCCGCCGCGCCCCCGCCCCCATCCCCTACAACCCCAGGGGCCGCCGCCCCCGTCGCAGGGCTTGGATCAGCACGCAGACACCAGGCCTGGATCCCACACGCCGTCTCCCACCAACGCGGCCTCCGGCCACCTTCTACGGCTGCCGCGCCTCCCCAGGACCTCCACCCGCTGTTGCGCGCGTCCCCATCACCTCCGACCGCCACGGCCGCCACTGATCCCCGTCGCCTCCGCTCGTCGTCACCGCGGCTCCCCAAGACCACCACCCGAGCAACCGCTGCGGTCCTGGATCTCGCGTGTCGTCGTGAGCCGTGGATCCCGTGTGCCGCCTCCGAGCCGTGGATCCCTCTTAGTTCAACTTCGCCGAAGCCACCAGTCCGATGGGTAGTGCATGGGAGGTGGTGCTGATCTGGCTAGGTACTCCATCCACGAGCACGACGCATCGATGGCTGCCTCCACCTCCTGTTCCCTCGAACCCCGAGCGTGGCGTATCCATTCTCCATTCACCGGTGACCAACAGCCCACGTGCAGATTGGGCACTACCTGCAGGTGGATGAGATGTCGACCTGCAGCAGCAAGGGGCCTCGACCTGCAGCTGGCCAAGGGCCGCCACAACAATCCACCACTTACAGTCGGCACTGCACACCCTGGCCGTTCAACCTCGCCGTATATTAGGTCGTTCAACTCAACCCCTACTCCTCGTGGATGACCTTCAGTCAAGAATGAACACAAAATATCAACCAATTCATTACAGTGTAGTTTTCCTGATTAGCTTCACATGAACGCGTCACATGCATCCTAGTGAGTAGCTTCCCCTGATCCTGTAAGCAGCAAATCATCTTAGTTAAAGGAGATGAATGTGCTCCCTGATTGTGCTGTAGTGTACAAAGAGTAGATGACAAGAAAGGTAGATTGCCATGGAAGTGGCGCAGGATGTTGGCACAAGCAATGTGAAACTGAGACCAAACGTCTAGGCCCCAAATTTTCATCACAATTTGACAGCAAACTTTTATCCGTGTGGTGTTTGCTGGTGCAGCCATGAGTGTAGCGTAGCCCAGTGTCTTGTGGAGAAGAAAGCTGATTTCTTTCTTATGTTGGCTGGCAAAGCAGGTGCAGAAGTGTGTGGAGGCACTGGACGTGCTCAAGGTGTCGAACACGTGGCTTCATATGGTGGTGGTGACCACCAAGTGGGAGACGTTCGACAACAGCCCCCCGGTCACCACCAAGTGGGAGATCTTCGACTGAATTAAGCAGCAGCAATAGCAGAGATTTTTCTTTGTACAGAGTGTCTATTTTCGTGCCGTCAGTTTTGGTGTCTTGTTCCTTGCCCATTATTCGTTTTTGTAATCGCGGTGAACTGGTTTAGGCTAGTAGGTCGCAGGAGGACCCCGAATCCCATCGTTTGTTTCATCCGTTTGTAATCGTCGTCGTCCTCGTTACACCCGCTCGATTGATGGATCTCAGTTCAATAAACAGCAAAGCAGCATTGTTGTTTAGTGTGCTCCCGAAAGTGCATTGTGTACTGATGGTGTGGAGATTTGTGTGGGAAGCAATGGTTGATGGGTTTCACTCACAAATAAGCTAGCATACGGGAGTATGTTACGGTCTTCGGAGCTACTAACACCGTACTAGTGGTGTGGTAGTGGCGGCGCGTAAACTGTTTGTGAGAACTTTATGATCCACGTTCGCTTCAAAAAATTCACTCTAGTTTTTGAACTCTACGTAAGAAGTTTATGCTCTTTGAAATGTGTGCATTTGTATTTCTGTAAACTGCATGTAGCACACGAAGTGTATGTGTGTTGTTTGTGTGTAATTTTCTTGAATTATAATAGCATGTGAAGTTCATGTTTCAGAAATTCATAAGTTCACATGTACATACTGAAGAAATTCATCAATGAAAAAAAATGACTACCAAGGCCAGTCCACCGACAACAAAAAATGTCGTGATAAAAAAATAAAATTGCATAAGTTATAACATAGTAAGTTCATAGATGTGGTGGAAAAACATAATTTTGTTTTGTAAGTTAACCATTTCTAAAAAATACCTTGAAGTTCAAATTTAAATAATATGGCAGTTTCAATGTTTATTACAAACCTATAATTTTTCCCGTTACTATAGAATAAACCAAGAACTGCGAAAACTAAAAATGGAGCAGTTTGAAAAGTTTATAAAAAATGGTGTTTCTACATTTTACTAAAAAATTGGAGAAGTTCACATTTAAAAAACATAGATGTTCAAAATGCTTATAAAAGATGAAGAAGGTCAAAATAAGAAAACCGAGCAGTTTAAAAAGTTTGTAAACATGGATCTGCCACTATTTTTTTAAATCTAGAAGTTCAACTTTTAATATTTGAGTAGGTCGATATTTATTACATAACTAGGACTTTTCAAGATTAAAAATATATATGAAGTTGTTCAATGTTTACAAAAACTCAGATTAAAACCAATAAAAGAAATAGAGCGGTTCAATGTCTATAAAAAACTCAGATATTTTCATGTAACCAAAGAAAAGTTCAGATTGATAACTGCGAGAAGGTCACGTACTAAACGGTGTGCATTTGGTATTAAAAAGAAGAATGAAAAGGCAAAGGCTAAAAGTTTTGTTGCTAGAAGTTCAAGTGCTCAGCCCGAGAAAATTCAAAAATTCGTGTGAGAGAGGTTGAACAAAAATACGTGACAGAAGTTCAAGGTGAAAACAACGGAAAGTTCAACTACTACACGGGATGCGTTTCAGATAAGAATATAATAATAGAAACCAAAGATTTGTTGAAACAAGTTCAAGTGCTCTATCCGGGGAAGTTCGAAAATTCTTGCGAGAGAGGTTCACCTTATATTTCCATGTTTGAAAACACAAATAGAAATTGTGTTTTGCATTTTAAAATAATTCTCTCAATCCACAAAGAAGTTTAAGTTATTATTTAGGAGCAATTTGATTTCTAGAAAAAAAATTCAAATTATGAAAATGGAAAAAGTTCATGTACTACATGGTGTGTGTTTAATATGAAAAAAATGAATTAAAAGGCAAGGTCCAAATTTCTAAATAAAACTCAGATTTTACTCATTATAGAAAACTCAGATTTTTCTCGTTATCAAAGAATGGAAACAAAAAGTTCAAAAATAAAAAAAAGAAGTTCAACTTTTAAAAATAGAGCGATTCAAAATTTCATAAAAAAAGATTAATAAATAAAACCAAGAAGTCCAAATTAAAAAGATGGAGAAGTTCGATGATTATAGAAAACTCAGCTTTTCCTCTTTATTAAAGAATAAAAACAAGAAGTTCAAAAATAAAATAACAAGAAGTTTAACTTTTAAAAATAGAGCGCTTCAAAATTCATAATATGGGATTAAGAAAATCAGATTAAAAATTCATAAAAACTCAGATATTTTTACGCAGCCGAGAGAAGTTCAGATTGATAAATGCTAGAAGTTCACGTACTACACGGTGTGCATTTTGTATTAAAAAAAGAATAAAAAATAAAAGTCCAAAAGTCTTGTTGCTAAATGTTCAAGTGCTCGGCCGAGAAAGTTAAAAAAATTATTGTGAGAGAGGTTTGTATAAAACAAAAAATTATTTGTGTAACACGGACGAAATGGATGAGAAAATTACAAACGAAAATATGCCACAGAAGTTCAACATGGAAACAACAAGAAGTTTGACTACTATAGTTAATGACTTTTAGATGGAAAACTTTTAAAATCGTCGCGAGTATGAAAAAACGATCAACACGGGAAAGTTGCGTGTTTACATCAGCTTTCCACCGGTATATTACTTGCTCAATTTCGGTGAGTGTTTCGGTGAGTGGATGGAGAGCTACGAGAAAAAAAGCACGTGAAAAATAGAGTGAAGATCAAGTAGACATGCCGAGAAGTTCAAGTTCTTCATGCGGTGCCTTTTCAAAGAATCTGTTTCGTGATAAAGGCAGAATGAATGATCTCGCCGTTTTTGAAATTACTTGAAAATGGCTCGAAATCAGAGAAAACCATCAACATGAGAGAGTTTTGCATTTTCCGTAGCTTTTCAATGGTATATTATTTGCCGCATTCCGACAAAGTTTGTAAAAATTACGCAAAACTACATTTTTAACCATTTTCAAAATTGTCTTAAAACCTAAAAGGAACTGGGAGAAACAATATATACCAAAAAGTTTCGCATTTCCTCAAGCTTTCCAATGCCTTATCATTTGCTGCAGATGGACGTACAGTTAAAACATTAACTCAAAAATACGAACTCATTGGAACTTGTACCATTTTCTAAATTACTCTTAAACCATTCAAAATTAGAATAAACTTTAAACATTAAAAAGTAGAGCATTTTTGTAAGCTTTCCAACGCCGTATCATTTGCCTCGATTGGATTAGCCGTTTAGAAATGGCATAAAAAATACGAACTCGGCCGTTTGGTTTGCGAAATTTTACGACTTTCCAAATTACTCTTTAACCATTGGGAATTAGAGAAAACTTTCAACATGTGGAAGGAGCAGTTTTGCAGCGCTTTCCAACACCATATTATTTGACTCATTCCGATAAACGGTTTAGAAATATGATCGAAAATACGATTCACGTTTTTTGTATGAAGAAAATACGGTTTTCAAAACTGCTCTTAAACTGCTTACATTTTGCCAAAAATTTAACTTGGGTCATGATACTCGTGTGTAGACGGTATATAGCAAGCCTCATTTGGGAGAAGTTCAGGTCAAACAACTCAGGCAGTAAAATTGCAACAAAAACATGTTTCATCACGACCCGAGAGCAAATCCGCCAATGAGCGCGATTCCTATTTGAAACGGACATTTAGTTGCTAAAACCCGTTTGTAGATTACACTTACATCATATAGAACATGTCTGACCAAAAAAATTCGCGCGGGGAGACACGGTTGAGAAGATAGCCCGAAGGTCGGGTTTCTACCAAGGGAAGTTCACACGTGTAACTCAGGAAGTTCATATTGTGATCAGAATATTATTCTGATCCCGTGATCAGAATAGTGTTTATGTATATATATATATATATATATATATATATATATATATATATATATATAAACACTATTATGATCACGGGATCAGAAAATATTCTGATCACAACATGAACTTCCCGAGTAACGCGCCTGACCTTCCCCGAGTACTAGGTTGAACTTCGGCGAAAAGATGTCCAAATGAGGCTTGCGATATACCGTTGGAAAGCTATGGACACCAGTATCATGACCCAAGTTAAATTTTGGCAAAATGTAAGCGGTTTAAGAGCAGTTTTGAAAATCGTTTTTTCTTCGTACAAAATACGTGAATCGTATTTTTGGTCGCATCTCTAAACCGTTTATCGGAATGAGGTAAATAATATGGCGTTGGAAAGCTGCTGCAAAACCTCTCCTTCAGCATGTTGAATGTTTTCTCTAATTCCCTATGGATAAAGAGTAATTTGGAAAATCGTAAAATTTCACAAACCAAACAGCCGAGTTCGTATTTTCAATGTAATTTCTAAATGGCTAATCCAATTGAGGCAAATGATATGGCGTTGGAAAACTTGTGAAAATGTGCTACTTTTTCATGTTGAAAGTTTTTTCTAATTTTGAACGGTTTAAAAGTAATTTAGAACGGTTTAAAAGTTTTTTCATGTTGAAAGTTCGACTACTATAGTTCCATCGAGTTTATATTTTCAAGTTAATTTTTAACTGTACGTCCGAATGCAGAAAATGATATGGCGTTGGAAAGCATGAGGAAATGCGAAACTTTTTTGTATATATTGTTTCTCTCAATTCCTTACTGTTTTATGTCAATTTTGAAAATGGCTAAAAACTTATTTTTGTCGTAGTTTCTACAAACTTTATTGGAATGGGGAAAATAATATATTGCTGAAAAGCTACGGAAAATGCGAAACTTTTTCATGTTGATGGTTTTCTCTGATTCCTA
The DNA here is from genome assembly GCF_018294505.1 of Triticum aestivum. Classification (NCBI taxonomy): domain Eukaryota; kingdom Viridiplantae; phylum Streptophyta; class Magnoliopsida; order Poales; family Poaceae; genus Triticum; species Triticum aestivum. The sequence continues at coordinate 632,006,945 of NC_057806.1, forward strand.
ATCGTTTTCAAGTAATTTCAAAAATAGCGAGATCATGCGTTCTGCCTTTATCGCGAAACGAATTCTTCGAAAATGCACCGCGTGAAGAACTTGAACTTCTCGGCATGTCTACCTTAACTTCACTCTGTTTACCCTTGTTTTTTTCTCATAGATCTTCATCCACTGCTAGTAGCTCTCCATCCATTCACCGGAATTGAGCAGGTGATATACCGATGGAAAGCTGCTGTAAACACACAACTTTCCCGTGTTGATCAGTTTTTCATACTCGCGACGGTTTTAAAAGTTTTTCATCTCAAATTCATTCACTATAGTAGTCGAACTTCCTGCTGTTTTCTCGTTGAACTTCTGTGACGTATTTTCGTTTTTAATTTCTCTCATCCATTCGTTAGTGTTACACAAATGATATTGCTTTTGTACAAACCACTCTCTAAATAATTTTTTTTACTTTCTCCGATGGAGGACTTGAACTTATAACAGCAAAACTTTTAGCCTTTGCTTTTTCATTCTTTCTTAGTACAAAATGCACACAATGTAGTACGTGAACTTCTGGCAATTATCAACCTGAACTTCTGAGATCATGCGTTCTGCCTTCATCGTGAAAATAGAGTCTCCGAAAATGCACTGCGTGAAGAGGTTTAACTTCTGGAGCAGTTCTGTTTGAACTTCACTCTGTTTTCCCGTGATGTTTTTTGCCCGTAACTCCCCAACCACTTACCGGAATTGATCAAATGATATACTGATGAAAAGCTGTTGAAAACACACAAAGTTCCCCTGTTGATATTTTTTCATACTCGTGAGAGTTCAAAATAATTTTTTCAATACATAAAAACATGTTTTAATTGGTATACATGAAACTTCTAAACCGTACATTGGAATGTAGCATATAATATACCGTTGGAAAGCTTGTGAATAGGAGCAACTTTTTCATGTAGATAGGTGTTACAAATTTGTTGCCTTTTGAGAGCAGTTTTAAAAATGGAAAACATGATGTTGTTTTTTCCTCTCTTTTTTGACATGTAATTAAAGGTCGGAGTCTCGTAATATAATTTTGGAAACGTGCAGGGTGGAGCACGTGAACTTCTTGCAACAAACCTTTTAAGCTCTAGTTTTGTATTCTTTTATTCTCTTCCGAAACGCATACCGTGTAGTAATTGAACTGCTCGTTGTTTTCACCTTAAACTTCTGTCACGTATTTTTGTTCGCGATTACTCATCCATTTACGTCAGCGTTGAACAAATGATATACCATTAGAAACCTGTTGAAAAGACGCAACTTTTTCTAACACGGTTTAACTTTTGTTTCGAATAAGATACACCAATTTGTATTAACCGTTTATTTGAAATAGGAATATTATATAACCTTGGAAAGTTTTTGAATTGGAGGAACTTTTTGAACTTTCTCAGGCTTAGCACTTGAACTTCTTACAACAACATTTTTAGACTTTGTTTTTATTCATTTTTTCTCATACAGACACATACACCATGCAGTACGTGAACTTCTGGGTGTTATCAATTTGAACTTCTTTCTGTTTCCCTTTAGTAATGAAAAAATCTGAGTTTTTTATAGACATCGAACCGCTCTAACTTTTTTATTCTCATCTGAAAACGCATTCCGTGTAGTAGTTGAACTTCCCGATGTTTTCACTTTGAACTTTTATCATGTATTTTTGTTTGTAATTCCTCGTCCGTTCATTGGAGTTGGACAAATGATATACCTTTTTTAAAAACCTGTTGAAAAACGCAACTTTTTCTAATACGGTTAAACTTTTCTTTTCGAAAAACATATACAAATTTGTTTTAACCGTTTATTTTGAAATAGAGCATACCATAAACCCATTGGAAAGTTGTTGAATAGAAGAAACTATTTTCATATACATCATTTTTGTTTCAAATTTCTAATGGATTGAAAGAATTAATTTCAAACAGAAAACGCAAAAAAATGTGTGTTTTTGCACAAGTACATGGTGAATCTCCTTTACAAGAATTTTTGAACTTTCGTCGACCGACGACATGAACTTCTAGCAAAAGTCTTTTTTAGACTTTGCCTTTTTCTTTTATTTTTATATGAAACACGCTCCATGTTGTCATTGAACCACTGATTGTTTTCACCTTGAACTTCTCTATGTTTTCTTACCAATAACTCCTAAAACACTCATTGAAATTGAGTAAAAGATATACCATTAGAAAGCACGAAGAGGTCTAACTTCACTTGTTGAGCATGTGGAGTTTTTTTTCAAAATTCATCACCCTTTATGAGTTGTCTTCAAAAAGGCAAAAAAGGACATTGTTTTTTTGTTTTTTGAACATGTAAATCGTAGGTCGTAATATACTTTATACTTCTGTGTTATTTTAGTTTGAACTTCACATTTTTTCATTTTTGAAGACTTGTTTTTTATTTTTAAACAAACATTAAATTTGACTATTTGTTTTCAATTTGAACTTCATGGTTGATTCTTCAATAATGACGGATATGTGTGTTTTATAAAAAATGGTAAAATCCTATATTTTCTAATAAACATCGATCCACTTCATTATTTTACTTTGAACTTCTAGTTTTTTAAAGCATAGAAAATTCTTTTTAAACTTTTCTTAGGCATGTTTTTATTTTAATTTGAACTTCTTCATTTTATGCTTTAGTAACGAGAAAAGAATCTGAGTTTTTTATAAACATTGAACTTCTTTGGTGTTTTAATTTGAACTTCTTAGTTTTATTCTTAGCAGAAATATGGTTTTTAAATAAGCATCAAACAGTTTTTTAATTGAACTTCATACTTTTATTCTTCCTAGGCATAGAAAGAATTTGGTGAAGCTTGTTTTGTTCTAGGTGTATAAACATAAAACTACTTTTGTTATTTTAAATCGAACTTTTTTGTTTTATTTTTTAGTAATGGAAGAAATTCGAGTTTCGCTATAAACATTGAACCTCTTCGTTTTTTATTTTGAACTTCCGGGTTTCTTCAGAAAAGGGGAAAACCTGGGTTTTCCATTAACATCGAGCTACTTTTTTATTTGGACTTCTTGGTTTTATTCTTTTGTAGCGGGAAAATTTTGAGTTTTATAGTAAAACATCGATCTGGTCCATTTTTCTTATATGGACTTCTAGTTTTTTAGAAACAAGGGAAATCTGTTTTCTACTTAAACTTTTCTGAACTATTTTTGTTATTTTAATTTGACCTTCCACTATGAGATATTTTGATGGTGTGTTCCTCTTTTATTCGAACGTGTTGCAATGAACATTTTTAGGTTTCTTTTTATTACTTTCCCTCATCCGAACTTGTGGTGTTGGCACACAAGCACACACAAAACACATTTCTTGCATGTGATTTTTGCATACTACATTTGTTTTATAAGATATTCTGCATACTAACATTTTTCTTGTGGTCGAGGTACTAAGGTATTAAGACAAGCACCTTGTGTGCTACGGAGGACATGCATGCACAAGGCACATGAATCAGAATAGTATTAAAACATTTTGTTTGCAAATCAAGCGAAAAAATAAAATGTGGATACATGAAGTCATGCGTCCAATACCCACAATCAAATAATAATGAGTACAAAGTAATATCACAAATGTGCACAATAGCATGGACCCCATGGATTGTGTTCAGTGGTAGCTCCCACTGAAGAATGCATAACAAAAATTATAATACAGAACAACAATGGTTAAGCAATAAAGATTCAAGCCTTTTCAATTATTGCAATGTACATGTTCAGAGATTTTTCACCAGCAATTTTTCTAGTGTGCTACCATCTGAAACTTTGGCTGCAGTTGTAAACACACGCTTCAGACTTCATAGACTAACAACTAACTAATGCGAGCGATCAAAGTTTGAGGTATTGTATAGAAAAAACGCACCAAATGGAGGGATATGAAATGCAAGGACTCACACATTCACACTAGGAGTTTTATTGTCGCAAACCCGGCCAGCAAACGTGAGTATATTTGAATCCACGCTGAGATCTTAACTGAACTTTTTGGCCAGTGAGACTTGGACGTCTCAGAGAAACTACTAGATGAACTTTGATCAGTGTCAAAAACCACACGTAGCACGCACACATCTCGCCAGGAGGCCTACGGCACAAGGCAGGTTGAGCTACAGCTGCGGCCTGCAAGGAGCCATGGCTGTGACCACTCTGGTTGCGACAGGGATGAGCAAGATGCTAGGATCCAGCTTACCTCGCGCGGTAATGGTGAACGGCGGCAACTGGAATCGTTTGACTGCAGCGGCGGGGTGGAGCCGGAGGATGCGGCCATGGCAGCACACTAGAAAAATACACAAGTACCTGAAACAGGTACGTTCCAAGGAAAAGCCTCAACAGTAGTAGCACTAGGCACTAGCAATCACACAGGCTACCTACGGATACACACCGAGCCGCTACATGCACGCACACCACTCGCATACACAACACACAGGAAACACACGGCGTGCTAGCACGCATGCACACGGCCATGCTCACCGCCTCCGCACACAGCATCACACACGCACACCTTCGGGCAGGTGCTGTGTGCTAGAGAAGGGGCAGCCTCAGGGACGATGAGGCACTGGTGGGAGGACGACCTGGGAACATGGTCGATGATCGGTGACAGGCGCTATTACGAAGTATTCCTTCCAGGTGTGGATCCGTCGTACTGCTGTTAGTTATTTTGTTGAGCTGATACAAGAGAACTCCAGCAAATATTTTTTGGAAATATACTGAAGAAATGCTGCAGTTTTTGGCTGCAAGAAGTGTTGTTGTCCTTACAGAACGAGAGGGAGAGGCTGTTGTCCGCGTCGGCGACGTGCTGTGCTCGGGGACGAAGTAGATCACCAGAGCAGCAGCACCTCCCACGCGCTAGCGCTCCGTTGGATTCATGGCCTCCCATTGTCCTCGACGCAGTAGGTAGACAAGGGCGGCGACGTCGATGAGATGTCCTTCGCTTTTGAGCAGTTCGTCGGGGGATGGGGCTGAATTGGTGGCCGGATGCGTGGATCTTGCCGGCTGGCCAGGGGTCGAACTGACGCGGCTGGCCAGGCTGAACTTCACAGGAGCCTACCTCCGCGAATGAGAGGGCGGGATGGAGGACGCCACCATGGATGCACCGTGCTCAGGGGATGGAGGAGGAACGAGAGGGAGGATGCCGTTGTCCGCGTCGCGCTTGGGGGCGGAGGCTCGCCGGAGCAGCATCGCCGTGAGCAGCCGCCGGATCCAGTGGCTAGCGCTCAGATCGGCGGCCATCGACAATGCCTTGTAGGTGGCCGAGGGAGGCAACATGGTCCCGGCGGTGACGGGCAGGCGGTGGTGGTGGGTGCATCCCAGGGCAGAGAGGAGGCTGGATGTGGGTAGGTTTCTGCCGTGGTGAGGGAAGGTAGCGGGGAGGGGGTCGGGTGACACGGTGGCAGGAGGTGGCTACGTTTGGTTGGTAGCGGCAGGTGGCCGGAGTCAGGTGGAGGTGAGGTGATGCGAGGGCACGGCGGCTGCGCCGGCGCGTGGGGCGGGGCTGCGTCCGATGGAAACGAGGCGGGTTGGATGGGGCTGGGTGGTTTGTTTTTTGTTTTCTATATAGAGGCGTCGTGATCTAAATAGTTATTCTAATCCTGGGATTAGAATAGTGCCACTATATATATGGTGGGTCTATTGTGATAACACCCTTAAGAGTCTTATTCTGCACACCGAATCGCTTATTCTGCTAACACCTCTCTCCGTACCGCACCGCGAACCGAACCACCCCACTGCCACTAACAAAGCCCACCCCCAGCTCCCGCACGACACCCACCTCCCTCTTCCCCCGATCCAAACCCCCACCTCCCTCCACCTTCTACCGGCGCCGCCGCCGCCAGAGCACCACCTCACCTTCTCCCACCTTTCCCCCGCCTCGCCCCCACCTTCCTCCACCGCGCCCACCCCGGCGAGCCCCGCCGCGCCACGGCTCCACCACTGCCGACCTTCTCCCCTTCCCACCCCGCGCCGTCGGATCCCCGCCCCACCACCCCGCCGCGCCGGATCCATGCCCCGCCGGACACCCGTGACGCCCCGCCGCCGGATCCAGCCCCTCCGGTCCGCCCCCTCCGGCCAGCACCACTGCCTCCTCCCCATCCATGGCGATTTCCCCGCCACAACAACCTCTCCCTGTGCTGGATCCGGTGGGATCCGCCTCCATCGCGTTCCGCCTGGACCCTCGCCGCTGCGGCCGGGGCAGCTCCCCCGTCCGGCCTCCTCCCCATCCTGGACTTGACGGCTGATGGGTCCAGGTTGCTCATGCCTCCGGTGGCTCCTGGGCAAGAGGACTCTCTGCAGTTCGGTGGCGCTCGTGGTGCAGCTCGGTGGCAGTGCAGCTCGGTGGCGCTCGTGCGTGCAGTGCGTTCGGTGAGTGCATGTGTTTCAGTGCATCTCGTATTGACCCCGACCACCATCCTCCATCGCCGTCCGTCTCATGCTGCCCCTCCTGACCGCGCGCCCCTGGATCCGGGCAACCAGGCCTGCGCGCCATGCCACGCGCGACCCGCTGGACTTCGACCGCTGGGGGTGTGGTGGTGGTGGGCTGCAACTTCATCTCCCTTATGCCTGCAAGTGCCGCCATGGCCATCTCAATCTTGTCTCCCATCACCGGCATTCAGTTGAGGATAGGGCGCCGCCGGCTTGCAGTTCGCTTGGTTCCCCACGCTGTGGTGCGGTGCGTCACCGTCGTTCTATTGCACTTTGGGACCTTCTTTTTCTTCAGATTTTGCTTGTCTGCAGTTTTCCTATGATCTTGGTGCGGTGCCGTGGATGTGCCAGCGGCCGCTCTCTGTGTGGTTGGCCACGCTGTCCTTTGCAGATCGCATGGCGTGTTGCAGTTCCTGGTGCCACTCCAGTGCAGCTCGGTTTGTGCAAAAAAGTGGAGTTCTTTTTTTGTTGTTGTAGTAGTTCCTCGTCATTGTAATTTGTGTGTGTTTGTACTATGGATTAAAAAGAGGATCACTGTAGTTCGTTCGCCCCGGCTCGTAGTCCAGATATGTACAGATCGCAGCTCTCCCGGAAACATTCATTGAAGAAAACAACAAAAAAATTGTTTAGGTGCAGCTCACTTGTTTCATTGCCGCAGTGATCTTCTCTCTCCCAGTGGTTCACTATGTTGCCGAGTGCAAAAACAAATTGGAAAAGTTGATTTTTTTTTAATGCAGCTCACTCTGTTGTTGTGTGCAGTAGAAAGAATATTGGAAAAAGAAAAATTGATGCAGTGCACTCACCTCGTCCCTGCAGTACCAACGCTCGACACGAAGTGCACTCCCCCATGTTTGGAAAAATTTACGTCCCACAAAAAAAACCATGCAGTGCACTTGCCCATCTAATGGCGTGCGGTATTCTGTCTGAAGCAGTGCGTTCTTCTTTCCCCATCCGAGAAAAAATACGTCTAAACAAAAAGAAACCATGCAGTGCCCTTGACCATCTAATGAAGTGTGGTATTTCGTCTGAAGCAGTGCGTTCTTCTATCCGATGCAGTAAATATGACGATTTTGATCTCGCAAAGAACAGAGTGTCCGCTTTTCGGTAAAATCGAAACTGCTCTTAAACCATAAGGTATTAGAGAGAGTGTTCTACATGAAAAAGTTGCGTCTCGTCGATATCTTTCCAACAACATATGATTTGAATTATTCTGACCAGCCGTTCATAAAAATTTCGCAAAAAATAGCCGCTGCCTCTCGAAGTCAGCCGCACGATTTTTAAAATTAACTAAAATCCGTAAGAAATCTCAAAACCATTTCAACATATGAAAGTTGCGCCTTTTCCGTAGCTTTCCAAGGGCGTATCATATGTCTCATTTTGACAACCGGTTAGAAAACTGGAGCAAAAACAGTACCAAAAATTTCAAAAAATTTGAAAAACAGAGTTCCGCGATTTAGTAAATTTGAAACTGCTCTTAAATCGTAATGAATTAGAGAAAAATTTATATATGAAAAAGATGCGCCTCGACGATATCTATCCAACGGCGTATCATTTGCTTCATTCCAACAAGCGGTTTAGAAAAAAATACGAAAAAACGCTCACTGCCACTCGTCATCCGCTGCACTATTTTCAAAACTGCTCTTAAACCGTGTGGAATCTCGAAAACTGTTCAACATGTCCAAGTTGCACCTAATCGATAGCTTTTCAATGGTATATTACATGCCTCATTCCGATAAACGGTTAAAAAATTAGAGCGAAAACAATACCGAAAAAATAATGCGTGCAGTTTTTTCCGACGAGAAGTTCACTAGTCTCTATTGCAGTGCTCGTCGTCAAAATGATGCAGTGCGCTTCTGTTGAGCGTGCAGTGCCGAAGTGGTGTGCAGAATAGTTATTTTGCTAATATTAGCAGAATAGACCGTCTGTATATATAGGACGACAGCTTGGGACACCTAGGTGCCCATGCTCCTTGACTTTGCAACACTCGATTGCATTTAGATGTGTGTTGTTGTGATGACTGATTTGGAATAATTATGATAGAATCGCTAATCCGAAACGTAATTAAGGCAATGAGAGAAACATGCATGGTAACAATTATGTAGTGGTATTAAATAGGAAGGAGAATGCCACGCATGGCAATGGTGCATATTTGAGATATATTAATAGAAATAGGAGAGAGACAAATCAAAATTAATGTGTCATGATTTGTATAGGTATACGGAGATATTTTCTCACACGTATGTTAATAAAAGGTATGTTGTACTCTTATGTGGGACGTAGTTTTATTTTCTTAAAATTAGGTATACGATACATTGGGTATACGATAGCAGGAGTATGATACAAATCATGAGTATATAAATTCTGAATATAATATTGTGGGTATATCATATTTATTTTTGGTACGTCCTATTTATTATCATCTTGGGGTATATCATATTTATTTTGAGTATACAAGTACCGAGTATGATACCTAGGACAAATTCTTACGACATGCATGGCAAATTTATTATGAGGTATCTCCATACTCATGATATTTTTGGGTATATACATTGCGTCTCATGGTAGGTATTTTATACCTCGGGCATGTGCCAATGATTTCGAGTAGGTACACCATTGGTATATACATACCGGATATACATATGTACTCATAATATTTCTAGATATCCACATACTCATGATGTTTGTGGGTATATTCATTACGTCTTGTTAGTAGGTATTTGAGATACTCGAGGTATATCCATAACTTTTAGTTGGTACAATACCTCGGGTATGTGTATATATTCTTATACACATAATACCATCGGTATATGTATATTTTTCATTAAGTACAATACTTATGGTATGTTTATAATTTATAAGATATAATAGCCCTCTTATGTGTATATTTTCAATAGGTACAATGCATTGATATAATATTTAGAAAGGAAATATTGCTAGGAAATTAACATAATGATGTTTTTTTGGAAAGCAATCATTGACCGTTGAGGATATAGTGCATGCAAACGAAAAATGGAAAGCTAGTATTTAATGAATTGCATGCCATGCACTAGTAAAAATGACCTGCTATAACGGGCCTAGGTACCCAGGCACCTAGCTGCCCCAAAAAACTTACCTATATATATATATATATATATATATATATATATAATAACACCCTTAAGAGTCTTATTCTAATAACATTTTTCTTATTCTGCTAACACCCCCGTCTGAACAACCCGCACTGGCACGCGCGCACCAGAACCCCAGCGAACTGCAAATACCCACCCCACGCACGCCCCACCCCCACCAAACCCACCTTCTTCCCCGGTCAAGCCCCCCATCCACCTCTCCTGATTACCTCCCGACCGCAACCCACACCCTAGCGCGACCACCCTCCATCCCCATCCCCACAAGCACGACGCTCCGTCGTGGCTCAGGCGCTGGATCCCGAGCGGCCGCGCCCCCCTTGGTGCCCCTCTCCTCCTTCGTCTGCCCCCTTCCCCCCGCGCCCACAACCTTCCTCCAACGGTACCCGCAGCCACGACCGCCTCCGACGTGCCGCCGACCTGCCATGACCACCGCTCCAGCACCAGCACCCCAAGACACGTCGGCCACCGCTGTAGCGCCGCCGGATTGGGTCACCCCACGGCAACCGCACTCCAGCCCCCTCGTCTAGGCCGCCCTGGCTCCACGAACAACCACCTACTATGCTCCCATCGGCGCAACTCCTCCCCCTGATGGATCCCGGCGATCTCCGTCGTGCCAGGCCCCGTCTCGCCCTGGATCCGGCCGTAGGGGCCACCATCTCTCACATCTCCGGTGCAGATCTGGGAGCGCCATGGCACCCCAGCTCTCATCGGGGCCCACCACCTCCCTTCGTCGGTTTGGCTCCCCCCGTGCCGCCAGATCTAGGCGCCCCGGCCGCCGCACCTTTGCCCCGAGCCAGATCGGGAAGAAGCAGCTCGGGGGGTTCCCATTCGTCTTCTTCGGCAGGCCATCCTCATGGTCATGGCGCTAGATAGGTTGGCTTGCTAGTGGTGGCACATCCCCAATAACTTGAAGTTTGCTAACGCAGCTTGTGTAGGGTGGCCGCAGGTGTGAAGCAGTGCACTCAGGTCATTTTTTTTCTTTCTGTGAGCTCAACTGCAAACCCTACCATCGACAGCACCATGGGGTGTATGCGTCTGCTTGTAGTTCAGGCCAAAAACAGGTCCAGATGAGGTCGCCGGCACCATGCAGGGGCTCCGTGCAGTCCACTGTGTGGGTCACATGCAGCACCCCATCCCGCCACAATGATGAAATGACGAGCTGAGGAGGAGCTCCACCTCGCTGGACCGTGCGTCCCTTCTACTGTTCCACATACCCGCCGCCACCTCAGCTCCCTCCTCCCCACCTTCGACATCCTCCTCCTCTCCCCTTTGCTGTTTGCGGCATGTATGTGTGCAGTACGGTGGGCACGTGCGTGCAGTCTGGTGAGGAAGCATGTGCAGTGCTCGCACGCCACAGCAGTGCCACCCCGGCCGATTGCAAACTGCTTCTAGTTTGCATTATTGCTCGTGCTATTTTTCTAGGGGCTCATATTTTTCCTTTGCACCCGTTTTTCTATGTATGTGCATCTCACTTCGCCTGCATCCGTAGTTCACTTTTTTTTACAAAAAAGAAACATCAGAAAACTTGTTAAAAATCGTTGCAGTTCATTGTGGGGCCCTGTGGTTCTCTGTTTAGAAAAACAACGATGCAGTGCATTGCTGTTCATTGTTGGTTGCTCTAGCTGTCGACTTTATTGTTTAATACGGAAGAAGACCAACGAAAAAATACGGAAACAAGTGAACTGCAGCCCCTTAATGGTTCACCTTGTACGAGAAAAAGAAGAAATCCCCACGGAAAGTTTACTTTCTTTCTCGAATGCAAATGTTTTGTATGTGGGATGATTGTAGAAAGTAGTCCACTCCAATTCGTGTAGCACCTCATTACACGTATGTATGAGGTGCAATTAGTCGACTACACGTGCAGTGCGTTTAGTTCTCGGATGTGGTTCACTTTTGAGAGTGATGGTGTTCACTTGCACCCAACATGAAAGTGCGATTTTTTTAATAAAACAACAAGATGGCAATGAGGTTCACTTAGACATATGTAGTGGTTCATTTGCCCCCGTCTCTGCGGTCCACTCTCATTCATAAAAAAACTAAAAAAAGACAAAAAAAACTCGTATGAGAAAAATAACGTCTGACAAAAGAAATTATGCAGCTCGCTTGGCCGTCAGATGCAGCGCGGTTTTCATTCTAAGGCAGTGTGGTCGGTAGTGTGATGTTGTTCATCCCTAAGTGCAAAAAACTTGTTACAGAAGCAAAAAAAAGTAATGCGGTTCATTTCTTGATAGTGTTGTGGTTCATTTACACCCGATGTTAAGTGCACTCTACTTTCTCGTCCTTGAAAAAATTACGTTTGAATAAAAGAAACCATGCAGTTCTCTTACCCATCTGATGCAGTGTGGTTTTTCGTCCGATGCAGTGCGGTTATTCAGTCGGATGAAGTACCCACGTCGATTTGGGTGTCGTGAAAAACAGAGTGTCTGCATTTCGGTAAATTCGAAATTCCTCTTAAACCATAAAGACTTAGAGAGAGTGTGCTACATGAAGAAGTGGCGCCTCATCGATATCTTTCCAGTGGCGTATCGTTTGAATCATTTCGACTAGCGGTTTGTAAATTTTTTATGAATAATGGCCGCTGCCATTCGTCATCCACCGCACGATTTTCAAAATTAACTTAAAACCGCAAGGAATCTCAAAAACATTTCAACATAAGAAAGTTGCGCCTTGTCCATAGATTTTCAACGGTATATTTCACGCCTCGTTTCGACAAATGGTTAAAAAATTGAAGCGAAAACAGTACCGAAAATTTGAAAATATTTGAAAAACAGAATTCCGCGATTTAGTAAATTTGAAGCTGCTCTTAAACTGAAAAATTTAAATATGAAAAATATGCGCCTCGATGATATCTATCCAACAGTGTATCATTTGCTTTATTCCGACGAGCGGTTTAGAAAAGAACGTGAAAAAACGCTCGCTGCCACTCATTGCGGGCCGCACCATTTTCAAAACTGCTCTTAAACCGTGAGAAATCTCGGAAAGTGTTCAACATGGCGAAGTTGCGCCTAATCTATATCTTTTGAATGGAATTTTACATGCCTCCTTCTGACAAACGGTTAAAAAACTAGAGCAAAAAATGTACCAAAAAACACAGTGTGCAGTTTTTTGCAACGAGAAGTTCACTCGCGTGAGTACTGCAGCACACTTGGTTCAAACAATGACGTGCACTTGCGTTGAGCGTGCAGTGCAAAAGTATTGTCAGAATGGTTATTCTGCTAATATTAGCATAATAGACCGACTCTATCTATCTTTCTCTCTCTTTCTCTCTCTCTCTCTTTCACTACTAGGAAAAGGTCTTCTAATGGCGCACCGGTTTTGCCTACTAATGGCGCACCAGTGCGCCATTAGAATTTGGTATTCTAATGGTGCACCGCTGGTGCGCCATTAGAATGGCCCATGGTGCGCCATTAGTATCTGGTATACTAATGGCGCACCACATAGAAGTGCGCCATTAGTAACAAATTATTTTCAGAATTTTTTTTCAATTTTTTTTCCTTTTTTTTCTTAATCTCAGGTCACTATGGCTTAATCTCGGGTCAATATGCTTAATCTCGGGTCAAACACTATGGCTTAATCTCGGGTCAATATGCTTAATCTCAGGTCAAAGCGCACTCCATGGTCAAACTTCCCGAAAGGTCACCCATCCTCACACTACTCCAACCCAAGCACGCTTAACTTAAGAGTTCTATCCAACCCCAGAAACAGCTCACTTCACAGGCACTTGTTGATATATCTAGCATATCAATCCTATTATACCTTGTTGATGTCTAGGACTTTGTTCATGTTCATGACTATGATGAAATTTTGAAAAATATTTCAAACTTCCCGGTCATATTACGTATCATTTTTTGAAAAAAAATCAAAAAAAGTTTCAAAACCTTTTTTTTTGAATTTTTTGCCTCTAGATCTTGAAAGCCCCGTAACTTTTTTTGTGTTAGGTTTTTGGGGATGTAACTTTTCGAGCAGATGATTTTTCATATATAAAACTTTTTAATCCGAGTTCGTATGCAAAAGTTATGCCCATTTTACAAATTTTCACAGAGATTTTGCAAATAAAGTCGAAATTTATATTTGTAAATTTTCCCAACAACTAGACCACATATCACATGGGAAACTTACTTTCTTTTATTTTTTGACATTTTTATCATTTTTTTTTATTTTTTTATTTGACATTTTTTAAAACTAGTAATGGCGCACTATCCACAGGTGCGCCATTAGTAACAAATATTTTTATTATTTTTTTACTTTTTTTTTCAAAACTTATAATGGCGCACCGTGGGTGTGGTGCGCCATTACTATGTCAACTAGTAATGGCGCACCACACCCACGGTGCGCCATTAGTAACAAATTTGTTTTTTATTTTTTTTTCAAAACTTCTAATGGCGCACCACACACCAGGTGCGCCATTAGTAATATATTTTTAATGGCGTACCTGTTTTGTCCATTTCATCTATAGCCGTTTTCCTAGTAGTGTTTATATATATATATATATATATATATATATATATATATACGTGATGATACTTAACTACTAGGTACAATGCATAAAATTGAAAACAAACAATACTAAAACTAATAATCCCTCCTGGGGCGAGTATTCCGACAGCCCCTCGCCAGCAGCCCCCTGGTGCGCGGCGTCTTCCCAGTGCGGAGGCAGTACTCTGCATCCTCCGCCTCGCAACGCTTGACGTACTGATCTGCATCTTGCTGGAGGACGAGAGCGAACGATCTTGCCATTTTGTTGGGCGCCCACCAGAGCTCCTCGTCGGTGGCACGCCGAAGCTTATCGGCCCACCTCCATGCAGCGAGAGGCACCCAACGCCTTCGACCTTCCTTGTGAAGTACCCATCTTCGTACACCTCCTCCGCACGACGACGCGCCCGCCCCCAAAGCTCCACCACCTCTTTTTTCCAAGCCACATCACGGGCTTCACAGGCCGCCTAGTACCTGGCTTCCGCCTCTGCCATCTCTTTCTTGAACGCCACATGCCTGGCTTTCTCAGCCGACGGCAGCGACTTCCACAGACAAAGATTGTTCTAGCCCCAAACCAATTCAAAGTTGGGGGCTCCGGCGCAACCTCGTCCGGCGGTGTGTAGGGGTCCTCGTCGCTGCTATTCGAGTGAGCATCCTGGGGGGCGGCGACTCCGCGTCGGCGCGTGGGCAGACCAGCGACGCCATGGCAGAGATTTGAGAGATTTGAGAGAGAGAGAGGGCGAGCGAGGGGAGGATGTAGATGAAAATGCAGGCGGGATGACGTGAGCATGGTAGTATTTATTGACGGCCGGAATCTAGATCGACGGGAACAGTACACACGCTAGTCGCCATAATTTACGAGTACTGTAGTTTGAATTACACACGATTCCCGCAGCAAAATCTGTGTGTGAACATAATAGCTGACAGTTTCCAATATAGAACCGTGTCTGATTAATTATCCCCGCCACTCGTCTACCAAACCTCGAGCTTTGAGATTGAGTGCCAATCATGTGGGGGGCCGTTGTCTTTCCAGATCTTTACATTTTCTTTTTTGAACACCAGATATTTACATCGTCTAATGAGTTTTTAACTCGCACACAAGTACACAAAAATATGATCTTTCAAACCATTATGGTTAGCCGTTGTCTTGCCAGATCTTTATATTTTCTTTTTTGAACACCAGATATTTACATCGTCCGATGAGTTTTTAACTCGCACACAAGTACACAAAAATATGATCTTTCAAACCATTATGGTTAGCCGTTGCATGTAGATGTAGTTCAAGTTTGAATTACGGTCATTCAATGGCTAGAAAATCAATTAAATGTCTTTAAAAGGTCAAATGACCCTTGAAATTTTCCAAATTTGCACATGACAGTTGTATTAGTGCACGTTAAACGTAGAAAAAAATAAAGGCCGTAAGAGGAAGCTATCTCCCATTCGTCAACAAACATGCATTGTTCCCTTTCGGAACCACGAGCCTTCTAGTGAGTTGCTCCAGTTTGTGAGGGGTGTGTGTCCAAACTTTCGTCAAACATGCCAATTGTTTTACCACATCATCTTGGTGGCATGACATTACATCAAGCAAGGTTTCATATTTTTCTGATCATTTTTAAATTTTTGGGAATTAAAATGCCATTGCACTCCATGCATGTGCCCATGCAGTGAGACCAATATGTTTGAAAATTCCTTCTATTTTACTGCACATGGAATTAACACACACACAAGTACACAAATATGATTTTTCAAACTGTTATTGTTAGCCGTTGCATGTAGATGTAGTTCAAATTTTAATTACGGTCACTAAATGGCTAGAAAATCACTTAAATGTCTTCAAAAGGTCAAATGACCGCTAGAATTTTCCAGTTTTTCACAGTACAGTTGTAGTAGTGCACGTTAAACCTAGAAAAAATTTGAAGGCTGTAAGAGGAAGCTGTCTCCTGTTCGTCATCAAACATGCATTGTTCCCTCTCGGAACGACGAGCCTTCTAGTGAGTTGCTCCGGTTCGTGAGGGGTGTGTGTCCAAACTTTCGTCAAACATGCCAATTTTTTACCACATCATCGTGGTGGCATGACATTACATCAACCAAGGTTTCATGTGTTTCTGACATTTTTTTAATTTTTTTGAATTAAAATGCCATGGCACTCCATGCATACATATGCATGTGTCTATGTCGTGAGACAAATATGTTTGAAAATTCCTTTTAATTTACTACACATGGAATTAACTCGCACACAAGTACACAAATATGATTTTTCAAACCGTTATGGTTAGATGTTGCATGTAGCTAGATGTAGCTCAAATTTGAATTACGGTCATTAAATAGCTAGAAAATCACTTAAATGTCTTTAAAAGGTCAAATGACCCCTAAATTTCCCAAATTTTCAGATTACAGTTTTAGTAGTGCACGTTAAACATAAGAAATATTGAAGGCCGTAAGAGGAAGCTAACTCCCGTTCGTCATCAACCATGCATTATTCCCTCTCGGAACCACGAGCCTTATAGTGAGTTGCTCCGGTTTGTGAGGGGTGTGTGTCCAAACTTTCGTCACACAATGCCAAATTTTTTACCACATCATCTTGGTGGCATGACATTACATCAACCAAGATTTCATGTGTTTCTGATATTTTTTATTTTTTGGAATTTAAATGCCATGGCACTCCATGCTTAATTGTGTCATAGCCATTAGACCAATATATTTGAAAATTCCTTCCAATTTACTGCACATGGAATTAAATCGCACACAAGTACGCAAAATATGACTTTGCAAACCATTAGGGTTAGCTGTTACATGTACATGTAGTTCAAATTTCAATTATGGTCATTAAATGGCTAGAAAATCACTTAAATGTCTTGAAAGGTCATGTGACCCCTGATTTTTTTTAAAATTTGACATAACAGTTGTATTAGTACTACAAAATTTCTCGAACATTTAAAACACCATCCGTTGCCACTTTACTCCGAATTTGTCTTTCACAGCTAATAAAAAATATCTACAACATCACACACAGTTATTTTCTAGGAACCGTTTGCGATGAAAATATCTGGGTCTATTTAAGTCTCCCTCCTTAAGCTTCGCCGGCTCGTCTACTCCAGTGTCGGCAACCCCTGAATCCACGAATTCCGATCCCCATACCTGCACCCCCTTCTTGCAAAGATGACACCGTGGAAACGCTTGGTGAAGGCCCATATGATGGCCGCGTCCCCCCGAGCACCGCCACCTGCACTGAGAGTGCGGCCACCTACACCGAGAGTGTCGCCGCATCCGCATTGAGCGCGGCCGCTTCCGCCGATAGGGCATCTGCGACGGCCGATAGGGCAGCTGCAGCAGCCGAGACGGCTGCAGCAGCTGCTGCGACGGCGGTTGCAAATGCTGAGAGTGCTCAAGCTGCCGTCCCTGCCGCTGATGTCTCCCTAGCCCGGGTCGAGGCCATCCACGCCAAGATCCAGGATGCACACGCCAAGATATTCCAGGCCACCTCGGACTCTAGCATGCAACCCACGTCTGAAAAGGTGGCGGTGGCCATGGAGCACCTGCTTCCTCATGAGATCACCGAGTGGGAGCTGGAGATGCAGGAGGCGGCAGAGATCGAGGAGCGCCGGGAGGAGGAGTTGCCTATTTCGTAGGTCGAGGTAGAGAAGAGTCTTTCCATCAAGGAATCGGTGGTGGAGTACCAACGTGAGCTTTGGCGCAGCCACTACTACGAGTACTACAACCTCAAGGGCGGCGTCGAGGACGAGGATGCGGTCGACTTCAGTAGGGGGATGCGGAGTCCAGCAAAGGCAGCATGTGGCCAGGACAAGTCATCGACGTCTCATCTCACATCGGTGATGCATAGGCCGGTGCGGTGGCGGCTTTGTTAAAATTATTCATACTTAGGCTTTGTTTTTCATGTTGGTCTTTTGTTAGAGCAATGTTTAGGTGAACTGGCTCTGTTTAATTACAAAAATTGCTTGATTCAGTAAGTGTGGTCTATCTGCTGTATGCTATTTTGTGTGCCCAAATTAGCAAGCAATGTGAAATTATGCAATGACTTACCCGGGGAAATTTCCACCAAATTTTGAATTATAAAACTCATCCCATGCGCGTAAAGCAGAAGAACCATTTGCGATGCACACAATCGTTCAAAATGAATGGTTCGGCGGCACCGCACACAAAGTTTCCCTCCACATTTCCAAAATTTTGGCCGACCACCAAAATATCTACCGCCGCCCCTCCCCTTCCCCACCCCCTCTTCTCCCAGACCACAAGTCATAGTTCCCCTGTTTCTTTCTTCCTTCCTTCCTAAGCTATAGCCGCTTCCTCGCTCTAGCCGTCTCGCATCCTACCGCCGGGGTCGCCATGGTCTGCTTCAAAGACCTCTTCAGCGGTTCCTCGTCCGGCGATGACTCCTTCACTACCCAGGTATGCCTCTCTTCTCTCTCTCGGGCTATGACTTGGAACGAAAGATTTTTACCTTGTAGTCGATTTGAGTTATTTCTTCCTCTTGTAGCTCCCTAGGGCCATCAGTGGCAACAAATGGAGCGGGGTGGTTGATAACCCACAAGTATAGGGGATCGCAACAGTTTTTGAGGATAGAGTATTCAACACAAATTTATTGATTTGACACAAGGGGAGCCAAAGAATATTCTCAAGTATTAGCAGTTAAGTTGCCAATTCAACCACACCTGGATAACTTAGTATCTGCAGCAAAATATTTAGTAGCAAAGTAGTATGGAAGTAACGGTAACGATAGCAAAAGTAATATTTTTGGGTTTTGTAGTGATTGTAACAGTAGCAACGGAAAAGTAAACAAGCGAAGAACAATATGTGAAAAGCTCGTAGGCATTGGATCGGTGATGGAAAATTATGCCGGATGCGGTTCATCATGCAACAGTCATAACATAGGGTGACATAGAACTAGCTCCAGTTCATCAATGTAATGTAGGCATGTATTCCGAATATAGTAATATGTTCTTATGGAAAAGAACTTGCATGCCATCTTTTGTCCTACCCTCCCCTGGCAGCGGGGTCCTAGCAAAAACTAAGGGATATCAAGGCCTCCTTTTATTAGAGTACCGGACCAAAGCATTAACACATAGTGAATACATGAACTCCTCAAACTACGGTCATCACCGGGAGTGGTCCCGATTATTGTCACTTCGGGGTTGCCAGATCATAACACATAGTAGGTGACTATACACTTGCAGGATAGGATCAAGAACTCACATATATTCATGAAAACATGATAGGTTCAGATCTGAAATCATGGCACTCGGGCCCTAGTAACAAGCATTAAGCATAGCAAAGTCATAGCAACATCAATCTCAGAACATAGTGGATACTAGCTAGGGATCAAACCCTAACAAATCTAACTCGACTACATGAAAATCTCATCCAACCCATCACCGTCCAGCAAGCCTACGATGGAATTACTCACGCATGGCGGTGAGCATCATGAAATTGGTGATGGAGGATGGTTGATGATGACGATGGCGACGGATTCCCCTCTCCGGAGCCCCAAACGGACTCCAGATCAGCCCTCCTGAGAGAGATTAGGGGTTGGCGGCGGCCCCGTATCGTAAGACACGATGAATCCTTCTCTCATATTTTTTTCTCACCGAACATGAATATATAGAGTTGGAGTTGAGGTTGGTGGAGCACCAGGGGGCCTACGAGGCAGGGGGCGCGCCCTGGGGGGGCAGGCGCGCCTCCCACCCTCGTGGATAGGGTGTGGGCCACCTGGCCTTCATTCTTTCGCCAATATTTTTTATTATTTCCAAAAATAATCTCCGTGAAGTTTCAGGTCATTCCGAGAACTTTTGTTTCTGCACAAAGATAACACCATGGCAATTCTGCTGAAAACAACGTCAGTCCGGGTTAGCTCCATTCAAATCATTCAAGTTAGAGTCCAAAACAAGAGCAAAAGTGGTTGGAAAAGTAGGTACGTTGGAGACGTATCAACTCCCCCAAGGTTAAACCTTTGCTTGTCCTCAAGCAATTCAGTTGATAAACTAAAAGTGATAAAGAAAAACTTTTACAAACTTTGTTTGCTCTTGTTGTTGTAAATATGTAGAGCCAGCATTCAAGTTTTCAGCAAAGATTATGAACTAACCATATTCACAATAACACTTAGGTCTCATGTTTACTCATGTCAATGGCATAATCAACTAGTGAGCAATAATAATAAATCTCGGATGACAACACTTTCTCAAAACAATCATGATATGATATAACAAGATGGTATCTCGCTAGCCCTTTCTGAGACCACAAAACAAAAATGCAGAGCACCTTTAAAGATCAAGGATCGACTAAGCATTGTAATTCATGGTAAAAGAGATCTAGTCATAGTCATACCCAATATAAATTAATAGTAATGGATGCAAATGACAGCAGTGCTCTCCAGCTGGTGCTTTTTAATAAGAGGGTGATGACTCAATATAAAAGTAAATAGATAGGGCCTTTGTAGAGGGAAGCAAGGATTTGTAGAGGTTTCAGAGCTCGGTTTTTGAAATAGAGATGAATAATATTTTGAGTGGCATACTTTCATTGTCAACATAATAACCGAGAGATCTCGATATCTTCCATGCTACTCACATTATAGGAGGTTCCCAAACAGAATGGTTATGTTTATACTCCCCCTCCACCAACAAGCATAAATCCATGGCTTGCTCGAAACAACGAGTGCCTCCAACTAACAAGAGTCCCGAGGGAGTTTTGTTTGCAATTCTTTTGATTTGATTTGCATAAAGCATGGTGAGGGAGTCCTGGATTAGGGGGTCCTCGGACAGCCGGACTATATACTTTGGTCGGACTGTTGGGCTATGAAGATACAAGATTGAAGACTTCATCCCGTGTCCGGGTAGGACTCTCCTTTGCGTGGAAGGCAAGCTTGGCAATTCGGATATGTAGATCTCCTTCTCTGTAACTGACTCTGTGTAATCCTAGCGCCCTCCGGTGTCTATATAAACTGGTGGGTTTAGTCAGTAGGACAACAACAATCCTAATCATAGGCTAGCTTCTAGGGTTTAGCCTCTGCGATCTCGTAATACTCATATCATCAAGATCAATCAAGGAGGAAGTAGGGTATTAACTCCATCGAGAGGGCCCAAACCTGGGTAAACATCGTGTCACCCGCCTCCCGTTACCATTAGCCTTAGACCCATAGTTCGGGACCCCGTACCCGAGATCCGCCGGTTTTGACACCGACATTGGTGCTTTCATTGAGAGTTCCACTGTGTCGTCACTATAAGGCTTGATGGCTCCTTCAATCATCTTCAACGACGCGGTTCAGGGTGAGGTTTTACTCCCCGGACAGATCTTTGTATTCGGCGGCTTCGTATTGCGGGCCGACTCGTTTGGCCATCTGGAGCAGATCGATAGCTACGCCTCTGGCCATCAGGTCAGGTTTGGAAGCTTGAACTATACTACCGACATCCGCAGAAACTTGATCTTCGACGGATTCGAGCCCACATCAGGTGCGCCGAACTGTCACGACGAGCATGACTTAGATCTGCCATCGGACAGTGTTCGGGCGATCACACCTGCGGCTGCCCCGGCCCTCAATCCAGAGCAGATCGCGCCATCCGCGGTCGGGTGGATGGACCCCGCCACTGAGGCCGCACACTCAGCGGCGATAGAGCCAAACACAGACTCCCCCTCCTATGAGGCTGGTGTCATCGGACCCTCGGACTCGTCTCCGGCCATAGGCTCCGAACCACGTACGTCCGTGCCCATCGAATTAGATTGGGCACCGATCATGGAGTTTACCTCTATGGATATCTTTCAACACTCCCCCTTGGGCGACATGCTAAATTCATTGAGGTCTCTCTCTTTGTCAGGAGACTCCTGGCCGAACTATGTCCGGTTGGAGTGGGAAGCGGACGGCAAAGAAATTCGTTCCCCACCCACCACCCACTTAATAGCCACTGTCGATGACTTAACCGACGTGCTCGACTTCAACTCCGAAGACATCGACAGTATAGACGATGATGCAAGAGAAGAACAGGAACCACCGCCCACAGGGCGCTGGACAGCCACCTCATCATATATATATATATATATATATATATATATATATATATATATATATATATATATATATATATATATATGGTAGACACTCCCAAAGAAAGCGATGGCGATGAGGCAACGGAGGATAATCCCCTCGAGAAGCAATCTAAGCACCAACGTCATCGGCGCCGCTCTAAGCCCCGCCAGAGAAAAAATAGCAATCCGGATGGTGCCGAAGACGAAAACAATCCCGCCCAGCCAGGCTTCGAGCAGGCCGAACGGGAGGATGGGCAAGCTATCCCTAAGGAACAGGCAACGAATGGAGAATCAGAGGATGACAATTACATGCCCCTCTCCGGAGACGAGGTGAGCCTCGGCGACGAAGAATTCACCGTGCCTGAGGATCCCGTCGAGCAGGAGCGCTTCAAGCGCCGGCTTATAGCCACTGCAAAAAGCCTGAAGAAAAAGCAGCAACAGCTTGAAGCTGATCAAGATCTGCTAACTGATAGATGGACTGAGGTCCTGGAAGCCTAGGAACACAGACTCAAGTGCCCTACCAAAAGTTACCCAAAGCGCAGGTTGCTACCTCAACTCGAGGAGGAGGCATTAGAGCGCACACTACCAGCGCATGATGCGGCTGACCGACCACCTCGTGGCCGAGACAAATCGGCGTATCAGCTCGAACCCCAGCCCGCACCCCGTTGCCAAGCAAACAAAAACACGAAGTCCCGGGGCTACACGCATGACCTGCAGGATGTATTGGAAAACAAAGTAGGACAGTCAAGATCGATCTATGGATCACGGGGCCACGCCCCAATGCGCGATGATGACCGTCACGCCGGTTATACTAAAAACAAACCCGACCGGGCTGAATAAAGCAGACCAGACTCATTTGAACTGCGTCGTGATGTAGCCCGGCATAGAGGCGCCGCACACCCTCTATGCTTCACTGATGAAGTAATGGATCATCAATTCCCAGAAGGGTTTAAACCCGTGAACATTGAATTATGTGATGGTACTGCAGACCCCACGGTATGGATTGAAGATTTCCTTCTCCACATTCACATGGCATGCGGTGATGATGTACATGCCATCAAGTACCACCCACTTAATCTCGAAGGACCGGCTCGACATTGGCTGAACAGCTTGCTGGCAAACTCCATTGGCAGTTGGGCGAACCTAGAAGATGCATTCCTGGACAACTTCCAGGGCACTTATGTGCGACCACCGGACGCTGATGACTTAAGTCACATAACCCAACAGCCCGGAGAGTGAGCCAGGAAATTCTGGACTCGGTTCCTAACTAAAAAGAACCAAATTGTCGACTGTCCGGATGTAGAAGCCCTAGCGGCCTTTAAGCATAACATCCGCGACGAGTGGCTCGCCCGACACCTCGGCCAAGAAAAGCCGAAGTCCATGACATTCCTCACGACACTCATGACCCGCTTTTGTGCGGGCGAGGACAGCTGGCTGGCTCGTAGCAATAACACATCAAGAAATCCTGGCACTTCAGATGCCAGAGATAGCAACGGCAAGCCACGACGAAACAGGCACAAGCATCGCAATAATGGCGACAACATCAAAGACACGGCAGTGAACGCCAAATTCAGTGGCTCTAAATCCGGTCAGCGGAAAAAGCCATTCAAAAGAAACAATCTGGGCCCGTCCAGTCTAGACCGCATACTCGATCGCTTGTGTCAAATTCACGGCACCCCCGATAAACCAGCCAACCACACCAACAAAGAATGCTGGGTGTTAACAGGCCAGCACGTTGAATGCTGAAAACAATGAAAAGGGGCTGCATAGCGATGACGACGAGGAGCCCCGGCCGCCGAATACAGGAGGACAGAAGAAATTTACTCCCCAGGTGAAAACGGTGAATATGATATACACAACCCATATTCCCAAACAGGAACGGGAGCGTGCACTAAGGGACGTCTATGCGATGGAGCCAGTCGCCCCAAAGTTCAACCCATGGTCTTCTTGTCCGATCACTTTTGATTGCAGGGACCATCCTACCAGTATACGTCATGGCAGTTCGGCCGCATTGGTCCTCGACCCCATCATTGACGGATTCCATCTCACACGAGTCCTTATGGACGGTGGTAGCAGCCTGAACCTACTCTATCAGGATAGAATGCGCAAAATGGGCATCGACCCCTCAAGAATCAAACCCACAAAAACCACCTTTAAAGGTGTCATACCAGGTGTAGAGGCCTATTGCATGGGCTCAATCACACTGGAAGTGGTCTTCGGATCTCTGGACAACTTCTGAAGCGAGGAGTGAATTTTCGATATCGTCCCCTTCCGAAGTGGCTATCACGCACTACTCGGACGAACCGCATTTGCCAGATTCAATGTGGTACTGCATTATGCATACCTCAAGCTCAAAATGCCAGGACCTCGCGGGGTTATAGCCGTTAATGGAAACACAGAGAGCTCGCTCCGTACGGAGGAGCACACTGTGGCCCTTGCAGCAGAAGTACAAAGCAGCCTTCTTAGGAAGACCGCCAATTCGGCGATAAAGAACCCGGACACCGTCAAGCGAGTCCGAAGTACCCTGCAACAGGATCGTCCGGCACGTCCAGAGCTCGCCTAGAAATTCGGCCTCCGTCCTAGTCCCAGTCAAGCGGTGAAATTTGTGCCGCGCGTACATAATTACACACTCACAGTACCATGGGCATGGGCGGAGGCACGGCTACGACACTGTTCAAAATGCGGCTCAACCGCCCCAGGATCCGTATATCTTCACACCTTTTCTTTTCAGGTCCCTATTCTCGGGAGGCCCTCCCGATAGTACGACTATCGGACATATAACGGGATGGAAACACCAAGGAGACAAGAAGCTTTGGCGTACAAGGGAATCCCCAGGTGGTCTCTGATAATGATCGTTATACCTGTTCTACATACCCACATGCAGGTTACCCTTGGCCAGGACATGTCAAATAGTCCTATTTTGCTTATCGCACTACTTGTATACATACGCTTTTACATATTATTTAAATAACAATGGAAAATAATGTATAGCGTCAGCTTACTATTACATTTCTTTATCCTTTTCCTTTACTGCTTATTTATTACAAATTGCACCCGTACATTTTGGTACGTCCGGCTCGCCAGGGGCTTTAGTGTACCCCATAACACGGCAAGAAAAGTCCGAACACTTTCGACAGTGCGGCACCCCGAACTTATAGCATTATATGCACCAGCTCTAAATTATGTCTTGGGTCAATAGTTGGGTTTGCCCGGCTCCCATGTTTGGGTACCTTACATTCCGCTATATCGGCTAAGGTAGCACATGGAGAACTACCGGGATTGTGTCCCAGTTCTTCCTAACGAGCACCTCGGTAAAGAAAGCCGAAAACTGACTGTCATGATGAGGCGAGAGCTGGTCGCTGTTCGAGAGGTCTCAAATCCTTAAAGATTTTTCCGCTTCGGGCGAGGAATCGGCCTTGTCTGATTTAGGCGTGCATAGCGCCCCAAGTTCGGTCTTCCAAATACTAGGGGCTTCGCCAAAATTTAAAATTGTAGATTTCTATGGCTAAGTGAGAGTGATAAAGCTGTAGTCCGATTGCCTTGTTCGCTGCGCTAAACACCTCCTTAAAGGACCAAAAATTTTGAATAAAGAGTGTTTAGATTTATCCAGAACACCCCAGTACTAGTTACATGGGGGCAGAAGCCGACGACTGGCCAACTCTCAGACTTTATAAACGGCCGCACAGAAGGTAATATTTTAAATCAACAAGCGTTATATAGCACACATGAACTCGTTTTCATATTACAGGATGACATGAGTATATTCATTCAAATATTACATCCTTAGCACATTCCTCCGCCACAAGGTGGGCACCCTTCAGGGCATTGTCATAATACCGTTCGGGGTGGCGATGCTCCTTTCCCTTCGGTGGTCCCTTCGTCACCAGCTTATCGGCATCCATCTTTGCCCAGTGCATTTTTGCACGGGCCAAGGCCCTGTGCGCACCTTCAATACAGATTGACCGCTTTATGACTTCAAGCCACAGGCAGGCATTCACAATCCGCTTTACTAGGCCAAAGTAGCTGCTGGCCAGGGGCTCGCCAGGCCACATCCGGACTATGAGATCCTTCATGGCCAGTTCGGCCGCCTTGTAAAGTTTGACCAGTTGCTTCAACTGGTCGCTCAAGGGCATCGGGTGTTCGGCCCCAATATACTGGGACCAGAACAACTTCTCCATCGAGCTTCCTTCCTTAGCTCGGTAGAACTCTACAGCATCAGAGATGCTGCGCGGCAGATCTGCGAATGCTCCGGGAGAGCTCCAAATTCGGGTAAGTAAAAAGAAATTCTCCTTGACCTGCCTGCTTTGCATATTAAATGTCTTACCCGCCGCAATCTTCTTGGCCGCTTGAACCTCTTGGAGGGCCTTTTGGGCTTCAGCGTTGGCATCTTCTGCAGTCTCGAGGGCCTTCGCAAGCTCGGACTCTTGTGTCCTAGAGTCACGCTCCCAAGGACTCGTATTTTTTGACGAAGTCCTGGATCTCTTGCTGAACCTCGCCAACACAAGCTTCTTGTTCCTCGCGCTTGGTGCGCTCCTTGGCCTCTTTTCCTCGGTCTAGGACAGTGCCTACCTAAGGGCCGCCACTTCAGTCGTGGCCCCTATTGACATTCATGACGCTTTTATTAGCACCAACAACTTTTCCTTTATATGGCATACAGACAGGGCATTGTGTACCTTTGTTTTCTTCGAGCTGCCTCTTCACGAGGCCGAGCTCGTCCTCGCTCCGCTCCAGGTCCCGCTTCAGTCCGGATACTTTCGCAGTGCGAGCGGCAGCGGCCAGCAGCGACGCCTGCTTATTCACATAGACATATTCTGATTAGACTCCCGTGGATGTTATTTGATCCTCTGTTCGGCCTTTCTTTGTGAACACCAAACAGAGCATCAGGGGCTACTGTCTATGTTGTGATATTCTCTCAAAATTTGATTGCTTACCTCAAAGCCTGTTAGGAGGTTGGCGCAGGCTTCGGTCAATCCGTTTTGGTGGACCGAATCTTCTCAATCACCATACTCATAAGAGTATGGTGTTTGAGGGAGTCCTGGATTAGGGGGTGTCCGGGTAGCCGGACTATATCTTCAGCCGGACTCCTGGACTATGAAGATACAAGATTGAAGACTTCGTTCCGTGTCCGGAAGGGACTTTCCTTGGCGTGGAAGGCAAGCTTGGCGATGCGGATATTTAGATCTCCTACCATCGTAACTGACTTTGTGTAACCCTAACCCTCTCCGGTGTCTATATAAACCGGGGGGTTTTAGTCCGTAGAACAACATACAACAATCATACCATAGGCTAGCTTCTAGGGTTTAGCCTCCTTGATCTCGTGGTAGATCTACTCTTGTAATACCCATATCATCAATATTAATCAAGAAGGACGTAGGGTTTACCTCCATCAAGAGGGCCCGAACCTGGGTAGAACATTGTGTCCCTTGTCTCCTGTTACCATCTGCCTAGACGCACAGTTTGGGACCCCCTACACGAGATCCGCCGGTTTGGACACCGACATTGGTGCTTTCATTGAGAGTTCCTCTGTGCTGTCGCAATCAGGAAGGATGCCTCTTCCCGTCTTTAAAGACGGCACCGTTGCTAAGGGAGCTTTGGCTGTCGGCCAAACTCTCCGGCTAGGTGGTTTTCTTATGACTGCATGTTCGGCTGTTGCGCCGACGATGACCTCTCGGGTCATCAAAAGCAATCTTCACGTCAGCTAGGAACTCGTCGAGCAGCTAGATCCAATGGAGCTCTCTTCCGTAAACGAGCTCTTGGATCGCATCGCCGCCCTGGGGTCGCTACGGATTACGACCAGGTTGGGCTTAAACCCGATCTAAGAGAGATTAACTCTCCCCAAGTCACCCATCACGTTGCCCTTCATATATCTTAAGGACTAGCTACGTCCGGATTCCCAATCCCTCCAAGCTGGATACCCGTGGAGGGGAGGATGCAACTCAAGACCTAAACTTAGAATCAGGCAACAGGCTAGATTCATTGGACAACATCCAAGAATCCAAACTTCAGAGTTCGGAAAGTCCTTGGCCTCTGAGTCTCAGATTGGGTGAGGTTTCGGATTTAATTCCACCCACCCACCCGAACATAAGTGATCTATCCCAAATCAGGCAAAAGCCCGAAGAAACAGTACATCATTACTGGGCCATATTCCTCCTGGTTATGAACAGGATAAAGGACTGTCGCGAGGAAGACGCAATCTCAATCTTCTGCAATAATTGCACAGACAAGGGAATCCTTAACGCCATAAGTCGTCGTGATATTACACGCTTCGCTGACTTGGCGTCCATAGTACAAAAGTACTGTGCGATGGAAAGCACCTGGAAAACCGAAATAAAATTTTGGGACAATCCGGCCCTGAATAGAAACCTCGTCCGAAATAAAAGAGTGCATCATCGTCAGAAACCCAGGTAAAACACCAAAAAACCAAAACCCTCTACAGGGCATGGAACCATACTGGAAGGATGGCTTAATGGACCCTGTAAAATTCATAGTACAGAAGACGCCACACCAACTCACAACCTTAGAGCATGTTGGATACTCCGGCAGGTGGCCAAAATTGGCGAAGACCTCCTAATTCCGGAGGCCGCAGAAAGCCACCCCAGGGACACCAGTACAGTCTTCACAGTCTTCGAGACTTTCGCATCAAATAATACACGAAAAAGAACACTTCGCAGCCTTGCTGAAGTTTATCAAGTAGCAACAATAAACCCATGGAGTGACACGGCTATTACTTTTAATGCCAGGGATGAACCTAAATTCCGAACAGCCCGAGCACCAGCCGCATTGGTCCTCAGTCCAATAGTGGACGGCTTTCGCCCCACCAAGGTACTCATGGATGGATGCAACGGATTGAACCTCATTTATGAGGAAACCCTTCAAAAAATGGAAATAGACTGGAACCGCATCGAGTGAAGCAGCACAACCTTTAGAGGAATAATCCCCAGTCAGGAAGCGCGCTGTATAGGAAAAATCACACTAGATGTGGTGTTCGGCACGCCGGATAATTACAGGTCCGAAGAGGTCACGTTCTAGGTGGCCCCGTTCAGTAGCGGATACCACGCTCTGCTAGGACGGGAAGCGTTTACAATCTTCCAAGCAATACCCCATTACGGGTACATGAAGCTCAAGATGCCCGGGCCGAACGGAATTATCACTCTCGCTAGTGATCCGGACATAGCGCTGCGCGCCGAAAACAAGATAGCCGCATTGGCCCTTGAGGCACTATCCGAAGCCCTAGCGGCTGAGGAACTGACTGCACTGCGCTCCAGGTAAACAGGGACGATGTGATACTCGACAAAAGATCCAAGTCCACATCCTTTAAACCAGTGGACGAAATAGTCAAATTCCAGGTCCATCCAATGGACCCCAATAAAACAGATTCCACCAGGGCATAATTAAACCCTGATGTAGATGCCGCACTGCGAGAATTCCTACGTGAAAATTGGGACATCTTTGCCTGGCACCCTTCAGACATGCCAGGAATCCCACACAGGCTGGCCGAACACAGCTTAAATATCCTAAAAGGATTCAAACCTGCCAAACAAGCTCTTTGGCGTTTCTCCGAACCCAAGAGACAGGCCATGGGAGAAGAGCTAGCCAAGCTATTGGAGGCCGGATTCATCAGGATATAAAACATCCGTACTGGCTAGCAAACTTGGTGATGGTACCAAAGAAGGACAAATCCTGGCGCCTGTGCGTTGATTTTAAAGACCTTAACAAGGCTTGCCCAAAGGATCCCTTCCCCCTCCCCCGCATCGATCAAATTATCGACGCCACCGCAGGACACGATTCGTTGTGTTTCCTCGACGCATACTCCGGCTACCATCAAATCAAGATGGCAGAGTCAGACCAAGCCGCAACGGCATTCATCACACCATACGGC
The DNA here is from genome assembly GCF_018294505.1 of Triticum aestivum. Lineage (NCBI taxonomy): Eukaryota > Viridiplantae > Streptophyta > Magnoliopsida > Poales > Poaceae > Triticum > Triticum aestivum. Next base: position 632,036,860 of record NC_057806.1, read on the forward strand.
CCTTTCTGCTTCAACACAATGCCCTTCGGGCTGAAAAACACCGGCGCAACATATCAGCGCATGATCCAGACATGTCTGGCAAACCAGATCGGCAAAACAGTGGAGGCATACGTAGATGATGTGGTCGTAAAAACAAGACATGTCGAAACTCTAGTAGACGAATTGAGGCTTACATTTGGTAACCTCTGAACATATGACATCAATCTCAACCCGGAAAAATGCGTTTTCGGCATTCCAGCCGGAAAGCTCTTGGGCTTCATTGTATCCGGTAGAGGAATCGAAGCAAATCCAGCCAAGATCCGAGCTTTGTCACAATTGGATATCCCAAAGGACCTCAAACAAATACAAAAATTAACCGGATGCGTGGCGGCTCTAAGCCGCTTCGTCTCCTGCTTGGGAGAAAAGGCACTACCCCTCTATCGCCTCCTTCGGCACACCGAACACTTTGAGTGGACGGATGCCGCCACGGCCGGACTCGACGAAATAAAAGCCATATTGGCAACAAACCCAGTCCTGGCCGCGCCAAACATCGGCGAACCAATGCTATTGTACATTGCAGCAACCCATCAGGTTGTCAGCGCAGTGCTCGTCGTCGAGCGGGAAACGGACGGACACAAATTCCCCCTTCAAAAGCCGGTCTACTACGTGTCCACTGTCCTCACTCCATGCAAATCACGATACCCTCATTATCAAAAGATTGCATACGCGGTATTCATGGCATCCCGGAAGATACAACACTACTTTCAAGAGTGTTCGATAATAGTAGCCTCGGAAGTACCACTCAACGATATTATAAACAACCGTGACGCAACGGGCCGGATTGCAAAATGGGCCATTGAGCTCCTCCCGTTCGACATAACTTATAAGCCACGGCGAGCTATTAAGTTGCAAGTTTTGGCCGACTTCGTCGCAGAATGGACGGAGGCCGAACTCCCCAAATAGTACGGCACATATTCAAACTGGATCATGCATTTCGACGGCTCCAAAATGTTAGCCGGCCTAGGGGCTGGCATCGTCTTGACGTCCCCCATAGGAGACACAGTTCAATATGTACTCCAGATTGTGTACACAGACTCCAACAATGCAGCCGAATACGAGGCCCTTTTACATGGTCTCCGGATGGCAGTATCCATGGGCATTCAACGCCTAGAGGTGCGCGGGGATTCAAATCTTGCAATATCCCAAATAAATGGAGATTTCGACGCCAAGGATCCAAAAATGGCAGCTTACCGCAACACCGTCTTAAAAATGTCAGCTCGGTTCGAAGGGCTTGAGTTTCACCATATAGCCCGAGAAAACAATCAGGTGGCAGATGTCCTGGCACGCATCGGCGCAAAACGCGATGCAGTCCCCCCCAACATCTTCTTGGAAAGGCTGTTCAAGCCATCCGTAGTATGGGAAGGGGAACCTGGTAATAACAGCCCGGACCCAACCGCACTGTCGGACACCGAACAATCTTACATAATCGGAGGCTCTGCCAATGAAATTACAACTTCAGCCCACGTAATAATGGTCGTCATCGCCCCGTGGACAGAACCATTCCTAGCCTACCTTTCTAGGCAGGAACTCCCAGAGGACCAAAACGAGGCACGCTGCATAGTGCGGCGATCTAAAGCCTATAAAGTCCATGAGGGAGAGCTTTATAAGAAAAGCACTACCGGAGTCCTTCAAAGGTGCATCTCCAAAGAGGAAGGGCAGAACTTACTGGCTGAAATTCATGCCGGACTCGATGGTCATCACGCTGCAGCTCGGTCCCTTGTAAGCAAGGCTTTCCGTACATGCTTTTATTGGCCGACGGCCCGGGCAGACGCTCATGACTTGGTCCAACGATGCGTCGGTTGCCAGCTTTTTGCAAACCAAAGCCATATGCCACCCACCGCCCTCCAAACTATCCCCATCACTTGGCCTTTCGCGGTCTGGGGGCTTGACATGGTTGGACCCCTTAAAGGCGGAACCCACAAGAAAAATTACTTACTGGTCATGGTGGATAAGTTCACCAAATGGATAGAAGCCAAGCCTGTTAAGACGGCCGAATCCGGACCAGTGATAGACTTTATATCCGGGGTCGTACACCGTTACGGCATCCCCCACAACATCATCACTGATAACGGCACGAACTTTACGGCCGACGAGGTAAAACTCTGGTGCAAAAACATGGGCATCAAGCTCGATTATGCTTCCGTCTATCACCCACAAACTAACGGCCAGGTCGAACGTGCAAATGGTATTATCATGAGCGGCGTCAAACCCAGATTAGTGCGGTCCCTCAAGGAATCTAACACGCACTAGGTAGAGGAGCTCGACTCCGTACTCTGGGGGCTGCGGACCATGCTGAATCGCACCACCGGATACACACCATTCTTTATGGTGTACGGGGCAGAGGCAGTTTTGCCTTGCGACATAATTCATGACTCACCTCGAGTGCGCATGTACGAAGAAAGAGAATCCGAGCTCGATCGGCAGGACAGTTTGGACGCTTTGGAGGAAGAGCGTGACATGGCAAAAGGCCGTTCCACATTCTATCAACAGCAGGCTCGAAGATATCAAGGAAGAGAAGTACGAGCCAAAAATTACAATGTTGGCGAACTAGTTCTACGCCCGCCGGACAAGAAAAAGGACAAACTCAAGCCCAAGTGGGAAGGTCCCTTCCTAATTGACCAAGTCTGACTAGTGGAGCATACCGCGTGCGAGATGCATCGGATAACCGACTCGAGCCAAACCCATGGAACGCAGCCCGTCTCCGAAGATTCTATGCCTAGCGCCGGACTCTGTGTTCGTCTCCTTCCTCTGTCCATTTTTTACATTTTATGTCTTACATTTCTCTCCTTCCCCCCTTTTCTCTCTTATAGCCCTTAAAGGCTCATCAAGTTACGCGCTACCCGTGCTCACTAAACCTGGGGGCTTCTTTAAACAGAAGCTTATTTATACGGGCTTCATGCCCAACACATGTGTCAAACTTCCGCATGTGCCTTTTATTCACCATTATATGCATCGATATGACTTAAGTTTTGGCCAAGCTGAGTTGCCTGGCTCCTGTGCTTACCCCTACGTTCCTGATTGTTTGGCTAGGTGGTAAAGGGAGCACCTCTGCGATTGTTACTGCCGGGTCAGCCGGATGTGTACCTCAGACTAGGTGAAGCCAAAAACTAGCATTCTTCAGGGAATATTCGGTCGGTGAACTAAAGATGATCTTTTTACTTATTTATTTATATGCCCCCAGATGTTTTTCCTGCGTCCCTTTTTGCAGTCCGGACATGCACTTTAGGGCATGCCTCCCAGGGAAAGGAACCCCTAATGGAACTATTCTCCCCGGAAGATGTTTCTTACTAACCATGTAATATAACATAACTAGTTGGGCACTTGTCTGTTCAAGCACTAATGACCCCCATGCCTGGTCTCCATGCATACCCCGGTTCTTATATAACCGTAAGGGTATTCGGACACACTCCGGACCGTCAGGTCCCGAGGTCGAAGCGAAAAGGTCGGCCATGACAAACGATCTACAATCCGGCTAGAAGGCATTACACATGTCAATTCAAATTACATAGTCATTACAACTGATTGTATTCCTCTTCAATACCATCTAACAGGCTGTCTAGCTTACAGTCCTGCTGGGAATACTTTGCGGCCAATTCTACTTGGCCGTATACTAAGCTTACAGGGATCTCCTTCCCGTCAGGCCCCACCGGTCCGACCTCGGCCATGTGGTTTGGGTCAGCCCTCGTGTACTGCGTCTTCACCATGGCCCAGGCCTCCCTGGCGCCTTGACGGCAGGCTAATATCTTCCACAATCGGAAGCGCCGCCGCGCTCCCTTCAGCTGCTCTGCAAGCTCTCCGAGTCCTTCGGGCATGGAAATGGATGGCCACTAGGCCTGGGCGACGCCCCGCATCACCTGCCGAACTCGCTCGTGCAGTTGTGAGAGCTCGGGAAGGAGGTCACCCGTAGAACTGGGCATCTCCTCTGTAGGACGACCTGTTAGCATACCTACAGACATTACTCTATTATTAGACTTCCTTGTCGAACTCTTTTTTTTCAAAAGGTTCGTTCAAGCACTTACTAAATATGCCGCGTCGAAGCCGCTGATTCTCCTTAACAGAGTCCGACAGCTGGGCACGAACATCTTTCCGCTCAACGCCCAGCTTGGTGTTGGCATCTTGGAGGTCATTTTTCTCCCGCCTCACCTTTGTTAGCACGCTCTCACCAGCCTCTAGCTGGCGTAGAAGTTGCTTTTCCGGATTTAGTCCGGCGCCATCTGCAATTTCATTTGTTAGATTCGCACATACGCCGCATAATACTTATATTTTTTGAAGCATATATTACCAGAGGGGGTCTCCCTGGGCTCCCCTATCGCGGATAGTGCGGCCTCAAGTTGGGCTTTACACTCTTTTAGCTCCTGGGACAGTTGGGTATTCTTCTCTGAAAGAACCTACGTTTCACATGATCCTTAAATTAGTTATGCTAACTGTTTCAAGTCTCGGGGGCTACTGATATATATAACCATCAAATTTTCTTACCCGTATGTCTTTTACATATTGCTCCATGGCTCTGGCTAGACCATTTTGAGCGGCACGGAGATACGCATCTCCCGAATTGAAGGCATCCAACGCCTCTTGGGAGAAACAAGCATCGCGAAGAACTGTCCAGCGGCGCCGGTGGTTCATGGCACTCTCCACCTCGGAATGGGTGGCAGACAGCCTGTCCGCATCCTCTGTCGGAGGAGCGTCCGGTGCGCGCCTCGTGTTCGCCTCTGCCTCCGGACCGGGCTGTGGAGCCTGGCTGGTGGAGGCGCGATTGGCAGCCTCCCCGGATATAGTCCGGGGAGGTCTCTTTGTCCTCAATAGAGCACCAGTGTTAATATGCCTTGAAGGAATAACACTTGGGAATAAAAAGGCGCGCTATACCTTTGTGCCGGCGCCTCAGTCCGGACTACACTTATTTTTACCCCACGGGGCCCCGCAGCCCCTCATTGGCTAGTCACGGCAGGATCGGCCTCCCGCCTCAGGAACCTCCCCTACAAAACACGGTTGTTGTCAGGAAACTGAAAACACACAAGGGCGGATCCCCTTTCAAGGTGCTGGGACTCCGGTCTCAGTTACCTGGGAGGCCGGGAGTAGCCCTGGGTAATCGGCCGTAATGGCCACCAAGGTATTGTCCTTGCCCAGCTGATAAAACACCCCGTCAGTCAGCTCCACAGATAAGTCCGGATCCTCTTCGGAGGCCGGATCAAGGGACCGTTCTGGATCCTCGGGCTGCGGAGGAGGGCTGTTTATTTCCTTTACCTCCTGGCGCAATTCCTGCGTTGAAGTCGTTAGACTATATAAGTAATAATGAACGGATGGACAAGTAAAATTGCCCATTTACCCAACTCGGAGGATTGTACATAGCAAATCCACCCCTAGGGTTGACGCAGAGGAATTCCTCCTCTTCTCCCTTGTACAAAGCGGACAAGATCTTTATTAGAGCGGCAGCCGAGTCCGGCCCCTTACGGCCATGACGGGTGGTGTCATCCTCCCCGTTGAAGTCCCACATGGGGTGGTCTCTATACTGAAGCGGCTGCACGCCCCGCATGATGCATACGGCCATGACTCCGATCATGGTTAGTATGGAATGAGCCAATAGTCCTATCCGGCCCATCAGGTAAAGAACGTCCCTGTCACTTTCTCTCTGAGAGCTCCGTGGACGCCAGCTTAGGCGTTTCTTCAGGGGAGCACTGTTGAACTAAGGGAGGCCGATCCGAACAGGATCCGGCAGCAGGAAATCCTCTATATAGAACCATTCCGAAGGCTAGTCCTTGGACGCCTTCTTTGGGGTTCCGGATAGATCTCCGGTCCCGACGATGCACCACACTTCAGCTCCACCCACTTGATATATTGACCCCTCCTGAGAACGGGGCACCAGGCAGAATAGCCTCTTCCATAGCGCGAAATGAGCCTCAACACCCAAGAACAGCTCGCAAAGGGCAACAAAGCCCGCGATATGCAATATAGAGGCGGGCGTGAGGTTGTGCAGCTGGAGGCCATAGAGCTCCAGAAGCCCTGGAGAAACGGATGAATTGGAAATCCAAGTCCTCTTATTAGATAAGGGATGAGGCATACCCGCTCTCCTTTGGAGGGATTGGGGGTGCTCTCCGCTTGCTTTCCACCATTATAGGTGGCGAGTTTGGCTCGGACCGGGACCATATAGGCCGGAGGGAGGAATCCCTTGGTCTGAAGCGATACTAGCTCACTATGCGGGATGGAGCACCTCTCCCAGTTTCCAGGCTTAGGACTGGAAGGGCGAGAGGAGGAGTTGCGACGGCTGGCCATGGTGGAATGGACCTTTGCTGGATGCGCTCTGATGACTACTCATGGAGGGGAGAAGGTGTGGTTTGGATCTAAATCCCCATCTCTTTAAATAGGCGGCTCATTTACGCGGCTAGGGGTGTGAATGTAAAAACACCCAGACTTTTTGTATTCGTTTGACAAGTGGAAGGCGGCCTTTATTGGGCGTAGAAGCCAAGGAGCGCTGCATTCACAAAAAAACAGGACATTATTCAACAGGTACACGGAATCTGGAAGGGAACCCGCCTTGCAATGCCGAAGACAATCTGCGCGCCGGACTCGTCGTCATTGAAGCCTGGTTCGGGGGCTACTGAGGGAGTCCTGGATTAGGGGGTGTCCGGGTAGCCGGACTCCTGGAGTATGAAGATACAAGATTGAAGACTTCGTCCCGTGTCCGGAAGGGACTTTCCTTGGCGTGGAAGGCAAGCTTGGCGATGCGGATATTTAGATCTCCTACCATTGTAACCGACTTTGTGTAACCCTAACCCTCTCCGGTGTCTATATAAACCGGGGGGTTTTAGTCCGTAGAACAACATACAACAATCATACCATAGGCTAGCTTCTAGGGTTTAGCCTCCTTGATCTCGTGGTAGATCTACTCTTGTACTACCCATATCATCAATATTAATCAAGCAGGACGTAGGGTTTTACCTCCATCAAGAGGGCCCGAACCTGGGTAAAACATTGTGTCCCTTGTCTCCTGTTACCATCCTCCTAGACGCACAGTTCGGGACCCCCTACCCGAGATACGCCGGTTTGGACACCGACAGTGTTCTTTGTCAATGGAAGCATCCTGAAGCGCTTCCAGCAAGTTATCCAATGCCTCTGGATGGACAAAGGTCATCGGCACAGGCGGTTCGCCTCCCTTAGCGAGGGGCTGCCTGCCTGAATCCGGAGCCATTGGAGGTTCTGGCGCAGTGTCCGGCTGGGGGCCGAACTTGCTGTGGCCCCCAGAATCCATGGGGGTCTTCCCCCCATTTGCCCGTCATCGGGGATTTCGCCTTAGGGCGCCCTCGGAACTGTCTCCCCCTGGTCCGGTATCCTCTGAGACAACAACTTGGTGTCATCTGCGGGCCAGGGGGTGGTGGCCGTCGGGAGCGAATCGTTGTTCATCGCCGACGCGCTCAAAGACCCATCCGAGGAGGATAAGTCGATGTGGGCTTTGCACGGACTGCATGATCATATTTAACATGATAAGAAGCAATAAAGCAAAACATGCCGGAAAGAATTATAGTGTCCGGATAATTATGACTTCGCCAGGGGCTTGTCCGTGGGCAGCCACTCCTTGTCGCTGTAGGCGGCTGTTATGGAGTGGTCTGGAGGGAGGGTCTTCCCCTTATTGGACCCTTCGGCCTCCCCAGACAGGGCGCCCTTCCTTTTCTTTTCCCCCCGGTTGGGGGGGGGGGAGGACTTTCCTCTTCCTCCTCCTAGTTTTCATTGGAGGAGCGCACCTCGGTGTCTTCGGACAATGAGTCCGATACAACGTTGCGCTGGAGACCATTCCTGGTCCCCGTGGCATTCTTCTTGTCCTTCTTTTTCGGCACCTCATAGGGCGCCGGAAACAGCATCTCCGTTAAGAGAGTCATTGCTGGATCTTCAGGAAGTGGAGCAGGACAATCGATCCGCTCCGCTGTCGCTACCCAGTCCTGTTAAATTGGCGTGGTGGCTTAGATTCCTCCCACAAAAATATTGGGGAAAGGAACATCTTGTGATATATAGAGAACTTACCAGACTGGCGGGGTGCTTTGCGCTGAGTCCGTGATCCTCGATAAGGGGAGGAGGTACCTTGGCGCCCTTAAACAGCACCTTCCAGACGTCTTTGTGCGTCATGTCGAAGAGCTCTTGGAGCGTCTGGTGTTCGGCCGGGTCGAACTCCCACATATTGAATGCCCGTCTTTGACACGGGAGGATCCGGCGGAAGAGCTTGACCTGGACCACGTTGACAAGCTCGATTTTCTTGCTTATCATAGTTTTGACACAGTTCTGGAGTCCGGTCAGCTCCGCCAGTGCACCCCAGGCTAATCCCTTCTCTTTCCAGAAGGTGAGCCGCATAGGGATGCCAGATCGAAACTCGGGGGCCGCCGCCCAGTTGGGGTCACGCGGCCCGGTGATGTAGAACCACCCCGATTGCCACCCCTTCACAGTCTCCACATAGGAGCCATCGAGCCAAATGATGTTGGGCATCTTGCCCACCATGGTGCCTCCGCACTCCGCTTGCTGGCCGACCACTATCTTCGGCTTCAGGTTGAAGGTCTTCAGCCATAGGCCAAAGTTGGGCTTGATGCGGAGGAAGGCCTCGCACACGACGATAAACGCCGAAATGTTGAGGATAAAATTGGGGGCCAGATCGTGGAAATCCAGCCTGTAGTAGAACATGAGCCCGTAGACAAACGGGTGGAGGGGGCATCCCAGTCCGCGGACGAAGTGGGCAAGGAATACGATCCTCTCATGGGGTTCTGGAGTAGGGACGATCTGCCCTGCGTCTGGTAGTGAGGGGCTGCCTGCCTGAATTCGGAACTATTGGAGGTTCTGGCGCAGTGTCCGGCTGGGGGCCAAACTTGCTGTGGCCCCTAGAATCCATGCGGGTCTTCCCCCCATGTGCCCGGCATCGGAGATTTCGCCTTGGGGCTCCCTCGGAACTATCTCCCCCTGGTCCGGTATCCTCTGGGACAACACCTCGGTGTCATCTCCGGGCCGGGGGGTGGTGGCCGTCGGGAGCGAATTGCTGTTCATCGCCGACGTGCTCAAAGACCCATCCGAGGATGATAAGTCAATGTGGGCTTTGGACGGACTGCATGATCATATTTAACATGATAAGAAGCAATAAAGCAAAACATGCCGGAAAGAATTATAGTATCCGGATAATTACGACTTCGCCAGGGGCTTGTCCATGGGCAGCCACTCCTTGTCGCTGTAGGCAGCTGTTATGGAGTGGTATGGAGGGAGGGTCTTCCCCTTCTTGGACCCTTCAGCCTCCCCGGATGGGGCGCCCTTCCTTTTCTTCTCCCCCCGGTTGGGGGGGGAGGAGTTTTCTCTTCCTCCTCCTCGTTTTCATTGGAGGAGCGCACCTCGGTGTCTTCGGACGATGAGTCCGATACAACCTTGCGCTGGAGACCATTCCTGGTCCCCGTGGCCTTATTCTTGTCCTTCTTCTCCGGCACCTCATAGGGCGCCGGAAACAGCATCTCTGTTAAGAGAGCCGTTGCTGGATCTTCAGGCAGTGGAGCAGGACAATCGATCCGCTCCGCTGTCGCTACCCAGTCCTGTTAAATTAGCTTGGTGGCTTAGATTCCTCCCACAAATATACTGGGGAAAGGAACATCTTGTGATATATAGAGAACTTACCGGACTGGCGGGGCGCTTTGCGCTGAGTCCGTGATCCTCGATAAGGGGAGGAGGTACCTTGGCGCCCTTAAACAACACCTTCCAGACGTCTTTGTGCGTCATGTCGAAGAGCTCTTGGAGCGTCTGGTGTTCGGCCGGGTTGAACTCCCACATATTGAATGCCCGTCTTTGACACGGGAGGATCCGGCGGAAGAGCATGACCTGGACCACGTTGACAAGCTTGATTTTCTTGCTTATCGTAGTTTTGACACAGTTCTGGAGTCCGGTCAGCTCCGCCAGTGCACCCCAGGCTAATCCCTTCTCTTTCCAGGAGGTGAGCCGCATAGGGATGCGAGATTGAAACTCGGGGGCCGCCGCCCAGTTGGGGTCACGCGGCCCAGTGATGTAGAACCACCCCGATTGCCACCCCTTCATGGTCTCCACATAGGATCCTTCGAGCGAAATGACATTGGGCATCTTGCCCACCATGGCGCCTCCACACTCCGCTTGCTGGCCGACCACTATCTTCGGCTTCACATTGAAGGTCTTCAACCATAGGCCAAAGTGGGGCTTGATGCGGAGGAAGGCCTCGCACACGACGATAAACGCCGAAATGTTGAGGATAAAATTAGGGGCCAGATCGTGGAAATCCAGCCCGTAGTAGAACATGAGTCCGCAGACAAACGGGTGGAGGGGGAATCCCAGTCCACGGACAAAGTGGGCAAGGAATACGATCCTCTCATGGCGTTCTGGAGTAGGGACGATCTGCCCTGCGTCTGGTAGCAAGGGGCTGCCTGCCTGAATGCGGAACCATTGGAGGTTCCGGCTAGTGTCCGGCTGGGGGCCGAACTTGCTGTGGCCCCCAGAATCCATGGGGGTCTTCCCCCCATGTGCCCAGCATCGGTGATTTCGCCTTGGGGTGCAACTGTCTCCCCTGGTCCGGTATCCTCTAAGACAACACCTCGATGTCATCTGCGGGCCGGGGGTTGGTGTCCGTCGGGAGCGAATCGCTGTTCATCGCCGACGTGCTCAAAGACCCATCCGAGGAGGATAAGTCGATGTGGGCTTTGGACGGACTGCATGATCATATTTAACATGATAAGAAGCAATAAAGAAAAACATGCCGGAAAGAATTATAGTATCTGGATACTTACGACTTCGCCGGGGGCTTGACCCTGGGTAGCCACTCCTTGTCGCTGTAGGCGGCTGTTATGGAGTGGTCTGGAGGGAGGGTCTTCCCCTTCTTGGAACCTTCGGCCTCCCCAGATGGGGCGCCCTTCCTTTTCTTGTCCCCCCGGTTGGGGGGGGGGGAAGGACTTTCCTCTTCCTCCTCCTCGTTTTCATTGGAGGAGCGCACCTCGGTGTCTTCGGACGATGATTCCGATACAACGTTGCGCTAGAGACCATTCCTGGTCCCTGTGGCCTTCTTCTTGTCCTTCTTCTCCGGCACCTCACAGGGTGTCGGAAACAGCATCTCCGTTAAGAGAGTCGTTGCTGGATCTTCAGGAAGTGGAGCAGGACAATCGATCCACTCCGCTGTCGCTACCCAGTCCTGTTAAATTGGCGTGGTGGCTTAGATTCCTCCCACAAATATACTGGGGAAAGGAACATCTTGTGATATATAGAGAACTTACCAGACTGGCGGGGCGCTTTGCGCTAAGTCCGTGATCCTCGATAAGGGGAGGAGGTACCTTGGCGCCCTTAAACAGCACCTTCCAAACGTCTTTGTGCGTCATGTCGAAGAGCTCTTGGAGCGTCTGGTGTTCGGCTGGGTCGAACTCCCACATATTGAATGCCCGTCTTTGACACGGGAGGATCCGGCGGAAGAGATGGACCTGGACCACGTTGACAAGCTTGATTTTCTTGCTTATCATAGTTTTGGCAAAGTTCTGGAGTCCGGTCAGCTCCGCCAGCAAACCCCAGGCTAATCCCTTCTCTTTCCAGGAGGTGAGCCGCATAGGGATGCCAGATCGAAACTCGGGGGCCGCCGCCCAGTTGGGGTCACGCGGCCCGGTGATGTAGAACCACCCCGATTGCCACCCCTTCACAGTCTCCACATAGGAGCCTTTGAGACAAATGACGTTGGGCATCTTGCCCACCATTGCGCCTCTACACTCCACTTGCTTGCCGACCACTATCTCCGGCTTCAGGTTGAAGGTCTTCAGCCATAGGCCAAAGTGGGTGTCGGTGTCAAAACCGGCGGATCTTGGGTAGGGGGTCCCGAACTATGCGTCAAGGCCGAATGGTAACAAGAGACAAGGGACACGATGTTTTTACCCAGGTTCGGGCCCTCTCGATGGAGGTAATACCCTACTCCTTCTTGATTAATATTGATGATATGGGTAGTACAAGAGTAGATCTACCACGAGATCAAGGAGGCTAAACCCTAGAAGCTAGCCTATGGTATGATTGTGTATGAAGATGGATGTTCTACGGACTACAACCCTCTGGTTTATATAGACACCGGATAGGGTTAGGGTTACACAGAGTCGGTTACAATGGTAGGAGATCTTGAGCATCCGCATCGCCTAGCTTGCCTTCCACGCCAAGGAAAGTCCCATTCGGACACGAGACGAAGTCTTCAATCTTGTATCTTCATAGTCCAGGAGTCCGGCGAAGGTATAGTCTGGCTACCCAAACACCCCCTAATCCAGGACTCCCTCAGTAGCCCCTGAACCAGGCTTCAATGACGACGAGTCCGGCGCGCAGATTGTCTTCGACATTGCAAGGCGGGTTCCTCCTCCAAGTCCTTCATAGAAGATTGTAGACACCAAGAATAGTTTCCGGCTCTGCAAAATAAGTTTCCACATATTGCCATAGAGAGAATAATACCAATACAAATCAAATCCGCTGACGTATTCAGTAGTGTGTCATCACACTACGGCCAAGTCCTTTTACGAATCATCTTTACTTTTCCGCCTCAGCATGTTTAGAGAGGTGGTTTCCTTGGCACGTCTTGTTAAAGCAGAAATCGTGTCCCCTTTTTACGGGATTCCGATCAATATGGACGTGGGTAACCCAATCATGCCCATTAGCACGTTTCCTCAATTAAAGGCGAGTCCAAAACGGTTACGGGGAGGGCTCTTGGTGTTCGACCTCTTCTAAAGAGACCAAGGTCTCGCTCCCTTTCTCAATCTTAAACGAGTTCGCCTGTCGCCTCGAGTTCCAACACCCCAGGCTCTAGATTCTAGGCGCTTCAGACCCTCGACAATGTCCGGTTCTGACCTTCAAGGTCGATGGACGCCTTCCTCCGTCACGGAGGAGGACGTACTAAGGTTGAGGGAGGCTAAGTTCCTGACCGGCGAGATTTCGCATAGGTTGCCTGCTCAAGGACAGGTTATCCCCAGTCCCCAGCCCGGTGAGAGCGTGGTGTTCATGTCTCACTTCCTTCGGTGGTTAGGCTTCCCAATGGACACCTTTGTGAGGGGACTGCTATTTTATTACGCGCTGGAATTCCATGATTTAGCTCCGGAGTCTATCCTCCATATCTCCTCGTTTATTGTCGTGTGTGAAGCGTTCATCCGCATTACCCCTCACTTCGGCTTATGGCTCAAGACCTTCAAAGTGGAGCCGAAGATGATCAAGGGTCGGCACGCGGAGTGCAGAGGCGCTATCATAAGCAAAAATGCCCATGCTCCATGGCCCGAAGGCTCTTTCCAAGAGGAGCTAGATTTGTGGCAACGAGAGTGGTTTTATATCACTGCTCCCCGGGGCACCAAGTGGGTGGCGCCTCCTGCCTTTCGCCCGGGTCCCCCACCACGGCTAGCGTCATGGGTCAACAAAGGGTTAGATTGGGGTCCGCCCAAAGACGTGCCTTTGCTGCAGGGCCGCATTAAGGATCTCTTGAAAGGAGACCTCAGCCTGGTCAAGGTGACGCAGGTCATGCTGATTTGCCGAATACTTCCCGGCAAATGCCGCTCCCTTCTCCTGTGGGAATTTAATCCAGAGGGACCACGAGCTCTCCGGGATTTTATGGGCGCAATGCCCGCGGAGATGTATAAACTGTTCTTCGGATCACAAGAGATGTGTCCGGATTTGACCGAGGACGCAGGCCTAAGCTGCAATCGCCCGGATAATGAGGTAAGTAACCCTGTGCCCGGACCTCCTATCCGTATAATTGTCATAAACTTGTTGCTAAAAGAGTCGTCCTTTTAAACAAGAGTGGATAGCGAAGGCAAAGCTGATCAGGTGTCCGGCTCCCCTTCCTGAAACCAGGCCGGATCCCGTGCTGGTCAGGATGTTGGCGATAGTGCCTTTGGCGGGAAGCAAAGGGGAGGACAAGGAAACTATGGCCTCCTCGAAGGAGGCTACTCCGAAGGGAAGAACCGACAATTCCTCTCCTAAGGGGAAGAAGAGTGCCGCGTCTGACGACTCGGAGACCACGGCCTCGAAGCGGGGGAAGAGATCTTCGTTAGAGGGTCCGGCGCCGGGGAGTTCCTCGGCCGAACTGCGACCTCAAAGGGATAAGCCCTCCAGCGAGCCGTACGTAGAGAAAAGATTTTCTTTTGAGGGATGAGAGAAATCCTTGATTTTATATCTAAGAATATTAACCAAGTTTTTACCTTGTAGCTCGGACCTCAGCCCTTCTTAGCAGAGCTCGTCTTTGGGGGATCTTCTTCTAGAGATGATGGAGAGTGGGACGCCTCCCCCTGCCGTGCCGCCTAGCGAGGCGGGCGACCCTGAGGTGTCTTCGCGGAGGGCTTCTCCGAATCCGGTAGGGGCAGAAGATAGCTACATGGCCCCCCGAGGTTCTCCGCGTTCGGCCTTCGAAGGAGGTCATGGGACGAATCCGGCACCATCTGGCGCTCGGTCGGAGGAGCTAAAGATTCTGCTGGGGCGAGCTTCTATTTCGGGGGAGCACCGTGCATTGATGGGCACGGTGATTGAAAGGATCTCATCCGCAGAGAGCGGATTGCATGAGCCCGTCAAGAGTTTACTGACGGGTTTTGAGGTACATTAGATAATGTACACTTTTGTCAGTTACGCATAAATAAGATGCACCCTGTGTAGATAGTAGCCCCTGAGACTCTGCGTCTCGTCAAGAAATGACGGCACGCGGAGGATCATAGTCCCAGGTCTAAGATGTCGCCTTTGAATGTAGGCTGCAGGGTGTCCGGAATCAAGCCGGACTCATGATTTTGCCGAACTAAAGCGGCAACTGGACGTGGCAGATGCCGACATCGTGCTTGTCAACAAGCGGCCGGATGAGGCTCAAGGTATGTAATTCCTCGAGTAGCGTTATGTAAGAAGAGTTTTATGCCAATGTCTTACAATGTGTATGCTTGATACAGATGGTGCGGCCGCCCTGGAGACTCTTAGGGCAGAACTTACCTGAGCTAAAGAGCAAGCTAGAAAAAGCGATGCGGCCGCCAAGAATGCCCTTGAAGAGCTGAGAGCCGAATAGGTGGCTCATTGCCGAAGCAAAGAAGAGATGGCCAGGGTGGCCGAAGAGTTAAAGAGCACTGCAGACCGTTGCAAACTTCTAGAGAAAGAAGACCAGGCGAGACAGACGGACCTAAAGAAGCCCGTTGCTAATGCCAAGGACGCGCGCTCTGCGATGAGAGCTGCGAAGGAGGAGCTACGTCAGGCCGAACAAATTACGGCTGGAAAGCCCTTTATGCTGCGAAGAAAATTTTGTGATCCGAAACTTGCTCCGTTGGACCAGATGTGGAGTGTGGAGGATACCTATCTGGATTTGGCGGCGAGTGCTGCCGATGCATTCGAACACTTTCGGGATCAGAAAGATCGCAAAGTGGAAAAGCTTTTCTGGTCGCAGTTTCACAATCCAGAGCATCCACTTGCTGTGGACGATCGTTTGGCTCAATGGGCTGAACTGAATAGGTTGTCCGGGCTCGCCATGAAGTACATCATGGGTTATCTGTGGCCGGGGATATCGGAGTCGAAGAGTTATTTCGGCTTGGTGCAGCAATTCCTTGACGCGGTGCCGCGTATTGATGCAATGAAGAGGTCAGCATGCATAGAGGGCGCAAGGATGGCTCTTGCCCGTGTCAAGACATACTGGGCAGAGATGGAGGCCACCGTTGTTGCGTCCCAAGACTCGGATAAAAGCCGAGTACCCTCGGAGCACTACTTTCAGGAAGTCCTTGAAGGCGCTCGTATAATAGAGACACAGTGCTCGAAAGATGCTATGTTATGATAGCATACGTAATTATAAAGTAATATTTTGATAAATTATAGTGGCCTTTTTATACTTGTGCCATTAAGTATTAAGAATACCTCCTGGGCGGCCGTTTTAAGATATATATATACAAAATCTGAAAGATGGCAGTCGTTAGCTTCAGCCCCCACGCACATAGTGCGGGGGTGCTCGCAGAAGATGCATGTTCACACTTAACCCAACGTCTTGGTCCCACAAAGGAGGTGATAGCACAGCGGGCCAGGCAACCGGACTATAATGCTTGAACACTTTCACTTAGCCATAGGAGCTTGATAGTGGGACTATTTAGGTAGCCTCTTTGTGGCGACTGCGCTCGCCCAAGTTCAGGGCGCGTATGTGCCTGACCGGGAAGCGGCCCTTCGTTAAAGTGGAGGAATCCGATAGATTCCAATAGGTCATCGAGTGGCTGACCAGTCTCACGCTACATCATGACAGTCAGTTTTCGGCTTTCTCTACTGAGGTGCTCGCCCGGCCGAACCGGGGCACAATCGCAGTAGTTCTCCTGGTGCTACCTTAGCCGATATAGCGGAACGTAAGGTAGCCGAACTCAGGAGCTGGGCAACCCAACATTTGACCAAAGACATGATTCGGAGCTGATGCATATAGTGCCAAAACTCGCGACGCCGAACACTCCCTGAGGTGTTCGGTCTTTATAAGTGCGGGCAAAACAACACTTTTCATAAAAAAGAAAGCCCCTAGTGTCCAGGTACGTGCAAATAGTCTGACGTGGCCACATGCCAAGACGCCAGCCTCCTCCTTGGTTATATCAGAAAAAACCAGGGGATGTGTATCAACAAGAGACAGTAAAAAAGGTTTACGCAGGGTCTTGATCTAAAGAGAATCCTTTATGACGGGTCCCTACTGCACGTCTGCGCCTGTGTCTCCGTTGTGCCATATCCTGGACGGGTGCTACACGACGTTCATCTGTAAAAGAGAGGAACTGAGTTGAAAACAGGTCATGCCTAACCAAAGTTTAAAATGGACAAAATATAAAGTAAATTATATAAAATTGAGCTTTATTGTCTCTGCATGTAGCCCCTAGTACGGGGGTATATGGCCTCTAAGCCTGCATTAATGATGAACTTGGACCGAACTCGTCTATTCCGTTAATGGTCTTTAATGACCTATGTCGAAAGTTTTTTGCCCGGTGAGGCCATTTTATTGTGCGGCTGTCAAAGCGGCCGCATAGTCCTCCGCTTGGGGGAGGCGCACTTTAGTGCTTCCCTTTCAAAGAGATGATGCCTCGTGGACCGCGCATCTTAAGTGTGAGGGATGCATAGTGTGGAATTGCGTTGAAGCGAGCGAAAGCTTCGTGTCCCAGTAGTGCTTGATAGCGACTTGAGAACGGGACGATATGGAAGGTCAGCTTTTCGCTGCGAAAGTTATTGGCAGAGCCGAATATAACTTCGAGCCAGAGAAAGCCCATACAATGGGTGTCCGGACCCGTTGTTACCCCTTGAAAGGAGGTTTTGCTGCGGCAGATTCGTGCTGGGTTTATTCCCATGTGATGGATTGTATCCTGATATATCAGGTTTACACTACAGGAATCAGCTACTTTGCCGTCTGCCACGGCGGACGGCAAAGGCCCGAATGGCGGACGGCAAAGGCCTTTGTCGTCAGCCATGGATGGCAAAAGGCTCCGGCAAAGTAGGCTTCGGTAAACAGCTACTTTGCTGTCTGCTACTGACAGCAAAGTCTTTGCCGTCTGCGACGGACGGCAAAGAGAGCGCGGCGGACGGCAAAGAAAGCGGACGGCAATAATTGCGCTGTCAGTCTGTTAAGTGGCTAACGGAAGGCCTTTGCCGTCCGCTGCTGACGGCAAAATTTCTAGGGTCTTTGCCGTCCCCCGTATGATGTCATCTATACGTCACTACATGGCAGGTTCTTTGCCGTCCGCCACTGACGGCAAAGTCTTTGCCGTCTGCCACTGTAGGCAAACTGACCAAATGGGTCAGCTCCCAGGAAGCACAGCTGGATGCCACGTGGCTTCTTTGCCGTCAGCGGCAGACGGCAAAGAGCCCGTTGCCGTCAGTGGCAGACGGCAAAGAGCCTGCATTGCCTCTGTTTTTTCATATACCCAACCATTTTCACAGCAAATAGATGATACATATATATTTTTCACATGGCAAGTTCACAGCAAACATATGAGATATCCAACACATATAATTTCATCATACATGCATAGTTCCATCAACCATACATAGCAAGTTCGACATACATGCATCCAACCATACATATTACAATAGTGTCATCCTACCATACATGCATAGTTCATAGATACAAAGGAAACATAGTTCATCCAAACAAGCACTCCATCTATGCAAGCTTCCGTGAAGTGAATGAATTCTGCAAAATGGGAAATAAGAAAGTTAGAAGAAGAAGATTAGAAGAAGAAGAAGATTAGAAGAAGAAGAAGAAGAAGAAGAAAATGAAGAAGAAGAAGAATATATGACATTTATGAGCTAATTTAGGTGAAATTGATCATTTGTGAGCTAACTTAGGTGAAATGGATCGTTTATGAGCTAACCTAGGTGCAATGGATCGCTTATGAGCAAACTTAGGTAAAATGCATCATTTTAGAGGTAACCTAGGTAAGATGGATCATTTTGGAGCTAACCTAGGTAAAATGGGTCATTTTAGAGCTAACTTGGGTAGAATGGATCATTTATGAGCTAAGTAAGGTTAAATGGGTCATTTTAGAGCTAACGTAGGTAAAATGGATCGTTTATGAGCTAAGTAAGGTAAAATGGATCATTTTAGAACTAACTTAGGTAAAATGGATCGTTTATGAGCTAACTAAGCTAATTATGCCATTTTTGACATAAGTAAGCTAAGTACATGTCATTATTGAGCAAACCTAGTTAACTAAGCATATTAGAGCTAACTTTGGTCATTTTGGAGGAAACAAAGCTAAGTACAGATCGTTTTAGAGCTAACTTAGGTAAAATGGATGGTTTTGGAGGTCAGTAAGCTTATTAAGTCATTTTGGAGGTGAAGAAGCTAAGTCTAGGTCATTATGGTAAGCATTGGAGGAAATAAAGCTAAGTCTAGGTCTTTATGCATGTGTTAAGCAAAACACTAGATAAACTTACCAAGATGTAGGAGGTGTAGGAGCGGGGTGGCTCGTGTCGGTAGCTGGAGAAGGATCGTGCGATGCTTGTCTGGAGTTACGCTGCACCAAAGATCATTTCCAATGTCTTGTTAGCATGATGACACTCAAATGTTAAGACTAGCAAGTAATGTCCATTCAATAAAACTCACCGTGGTCCCAGGAGCAATCACTGGCATCGGCGGAGCGGTCTGACCTGTCTTCTCGCACACAGACTGCACATTTGGTTTTGACGACTCAGTCATACTAGTTAGTAATGAGACAAACACTACATGAATGTTTTGGCTAATCTGCAGAAGAAACTTACCACAAGGAGCTCGTACATGGCCCTTGCCTGCATGTCATTCCGTGCCCTCTCCTCCTCCATCATCTTTGTCGTCCTCTCCTCCAACTCCCGCTGCCTCTCCGCCGCCTCCGCCAGAAGTTTCTCCGTTCTATCTCTCTCACTCTGTATAGCAGCCTGCAACACCACTCACATGACCATTTGTAATCATTGATGGAAGCGCACAGAATGTAATGGAGAAAGATAACTGAGTACGTATCACTAACCTTGATGGCGAGTTGCACTGGCCGTTCACGAGGCCTTATCTCAGGAGCGGAGCTCGACTGGCGCGCCTTGATCTCTGGGAGAGTGCTAGGACAACGGATAAGTCCATCTCCAATGGCTATGGAGCCATGGGACCTCCCGCCACCAGATATCATCAACAGCTCTGGATCAATGGGACCCTGGCTCGGGTTAAAGTCCTCCCCTTTCCTCGCCTTCCCCTCATCTCTATATCTCACGAGCTTGTTGTGGGAGGAGATGTTGGTGAAGTTGTTTGCATCATCGAGGTCAGACTGAGAGAAAGCCTTGACTTTCTTGAAAGAGGCAGTGTGGGCCATGGCATACAGGTCGTACACCTCTGGCACCTTATCCGCCTTATTGTAGCGTGCCTGAAAGAAAGAAACAATGAAAATTAGTAATTAAAGGGCTCAAGCTAGCATGATGAATGAATTGCATGAATCATGAAGCAAACCACATACCCAGTTGCGCCCGAACTGATATAAGTTGGAGCTGCCTTGATGGTGTGGCACACCTTCCATTTGGGCACGTTTGTCCTTGGCCTCGTTGTGGAGGGCTAGCCATTGTGGAGAGCACCACTCATCGACCAACACCTCCCAACAATCCATCCGATCCGCACACCATCTCGGAGGCGCCTAAGTTAGCAAATAGAAACTTGAGCGCTATGGCTAAGAATTACTAAATGAAGGAACTTAAGTAGAGAAGGCCTTAAGAATTACCTTCATGTACTGCTCCTTACTCAGGAACTTACCGCGGCACGCCGGCTTGGTCTTCTTGATACCACGCAAGGCGTAGTAGTCTCGAACAGCCTGCACCCGAGCCTCGTGCCGTAAGTTCTGGAGTAGGCGCTTGCAGACGTTCTCGATAACATGTGCCGCGTCCTCCTCGTATCCCTCCTCACACCTGTAGAATGTCTGCAATCAAATGAGACAATATTGATTAGTACAATTAATAACTAGCTAGTTGAAGATTTTTAAATGTGTAAAGGAGAAATTACCCAAAACTTTCTGATCACCATGTCTGCCCTCGTGTCGCACACGACACCGTCGATAATCTCATCCGGCGGGGCCGGGGCAGCCACGTAGTGCTCCCAGCTCAATCCAAGCTCTGGAAGCCGACCCTCACCAGGCAACGTGACAAACCCCGGGAAGTTTTGCCGGCAAAGAACTCCAAGGACGGAGTTGGGCCGGCGGACACTATGATGGTGGTCCCAACCCCTGCAGCATGACAAGGCCAACGCATTAGTTATTTGAAAAAACGTGAATGCACAAGGTACAAAAATATTAAATGCACTTACGTACCTCTCCCCATCAGGGAAAATCAACCACCTCTGCTCGCGGGTCACCGGCACGGACGGGAGCCGTGTAGCACCACGCTGGTAGACGGTGCCCCCCTCCTCCTCAAGATCAGTCGGCTCCCCACCATCATCAGCATGGCCACTCGGCTCCTCGGGCTGATCCGGCCAGGTACCCCATCCGGACGTGTGCTCCTCCGGGGTCACGTGGGCCGAACTCTCGTGGGCCGAAGGCCAGTCGACCCGAGGCTCGTGGGCCCAAGACCCGTGGACCGGAGGCTCGTGGACCGGAGTCCGTGTAGCCTCCTCCTCGGACGAGTCCACCCTAGCAGTCACGTGCTCGGGTGAAACAGCCGGGGGTGGCGGCGAGGAAGGCGCCGTAGCCCTACCTCCTCTCCCACGACCACGTGCCCCACCTCCTCTCTTCCTACCTCGAGCTCGTCCCCTGCTGGGCACCGCGGTCGACGAAGAAGGGCCCGGCGGTGTGGCCATACTGTCCAGCAACGCTCGGCGGAGAGGTGCGTCTGGAATGGAAGACCTCAGACCACGCTCCCGACCAGCGCCCACCATCTTTCAACACCTGCCATGACAAACAGTAAACGAAATTAGTACAACATAAAAAAAGACCGACATGAATAATAATATGTGTATCACTTAAGTGTATCATCATCAAGTACAACATAAAAAAATGTAATACCTGACACTACTAATAATCTCGATCAGTATCATCAATAAATGCATAATCATCATCATCACTATAATCAATGACGGGCTCATAGGGTTCATTGGCATCAACATGTGCAAGGCCACCTTGACGTAATCGGTCAAGCATTGACAGGTCATCCGCAGCAGTAACCTCTTCTTGTTCCGGCTCTTCTTGTTCCTCCTCTGGGGTGATGTCGGATTCATTGTCGCTGTCTACTTCAATGTTTTGGGGTGAAGTATAGCGGTTCTTGAAACGCTTTTTGGAAAGACGTGTCTCTTGGAAGAATTCTCCTTCATATGTGTCTGGGTTAATGTGAGGTTCATAATCCTCTTCCTTTGGGGGAGAAAGTCTAGCACGTGGCGGCACTTCATAAACGACATCCCAACCTTTCAGATTTGGATTAGTTTGGCAGGCCCACGGTAGATAGAATACTTGGGTCGCCTGTTGAGCCATAATATAGACATCAGGAACATCTAAATGAGTGCTTTGGTTGATTTCAACTAGCCCTACATGTTCATGAGTCCTTCTAGTCTCCTTCGGCTGAAACCAATAACATTTGAAGACTACGACATTCGGTGGATTTTCACCATAGAACAGAAGTTCATAAATTGCTTCAACTCTCCCATAATACTCGGTACCTCCTTCGCCGATAGCAGATACACAACAATTTGTTGACTTTCGGTCGGCCATAGATAGCTCTTTGCCATAGGTACGAAAGCGATACCCGTTGATGTCGTACTTGTCAAATGAACGGACCTTATAGTCAAAACCATTAGCGACTTGTCTCAATTCGGCGTCCATAGACTCTGAATTAGCCTACAAGTTTAATATGAAAGGATTGTTGCATTATGCACAAATTAGCGAATGATATGAAATTGTCTAATAGAAATTACCGTTTGTTTGAACCAAGAGATGAAACCGGGATAGCCACCTCCTTGCTTTGCGAGAAGCTCATACTCTTCGACGGAATCCTTTTGGATCTCCGCTCCATACGAGAATATGGTGACGTATCGACTGTATGACATATCCAGGAATAAGAGTAGTTCAAAGGAAATAGAAGTTGCGAAACAATGTACCGAGAACTTACTCGATGTACGGCCGCACTTCTATCAGGTTGTTGAAGATATACAACGAAATTGTCCGCCATTCTTCGTTATCCAAAGATACTGGATGTGAAACACTAGCTGGTGCGAGATTCCCTTTGAATAGGCTGAGGTTGGATCCACCCTTTTTAGGCTCGTCAGCATTGTACCGAGGCTTCGGATTATGCAAATGACGATTTTTGGCTTCGTAGTGCGCTGTTACGAAGTTTGCCGCCTCCTCTGTGATGAATGCCTCAGCCATCGATGCTTCAATTCTACGTTTATTTTTACATTTTTCTCGAAGCGTCTTCTGCATCCTCTCAGTTGGGTAGCACCAACGATTTTGCACGGGCCCCCCCAATCTTGCCTCGGTCGGGAGATGCAAAATCAAATGCTGCATTGGATTAAAGAAGCCCGGTGGAAAGATCTTCTCTAACTTGCAGATCAACTCCGGCGCCAACTCTTCCATTTCTTCTAGCACGCCAGGCGATAGTTCTTTCGCACAAAGAACACGGAAGAAATAGCTGAGTTCTGCCAGTACTAGCCATTCATCCTCAGGGATGAAGCCACGCAACATCACCGGCATTACCCGCTCAATCCATATGTGCCAATCATGACTCTTGAGACCAAATATCTTCAGTTTATCAAGATTCGCTCCCCTCTTTAGATTCGCTGCATACCCATCGGGGAACATCAACTGCTGTTGCACCCACAAGAGAATTTCCCTCATAGCTGGCCTTCCAAGATTGAACCATGCCTTTGGCTTCGTCCAGTTCTGCTTTCCTTTCGGTTCTTTCATGTTTTGTAACGGCCTATCACATAGCGCCTCCAGATCGACTCTAGCCTTAGTATTATCCTTTGACTTCCCATCTATGCCGAACAATGTACCAAAAAGTGCCTCGGCGATATTCTTCTCAGTGTGCATCACGTCGATGTTGTGTGGGCAAAGGAGGTCTTTGAAGTAAGGCAGATCCCATAAGCATGTTTTGTGAGTCCACGCATGCTTAGTATTATACCCCTTGAAGTACCCTGGACGTTGTGGATCTGGCTCGAGAGCGTTTAACTGATCCAGGGTCTGTTGGCCTGTCAATGCAGGTGGTGCAGAGTTTTTGACAACTCTACCCCTGATGAAGTTCTTTTTGTCTTTCCTGAACTTATGGCGAGGATCCAGGAACTGTCTATGCATGTCGAAGCAAGAAAACTTGCGACCGGCCTGAAGCCAACAAAACTCAAGAGCTCCCTTGCATGTGGGGCACGGGAACCTTCCATGCACACACCAGCCAACGAATAGCGCATACGCCGGCAAGTCATGCGTCGAGTACATGTACCAGACACGCATTATGAAGTTCCGTTTGCTAAAGGCGTCGTATGTCTTGAACCCATTATCCCAGGCTTCTTGCAATTCGTCCTTAAGCGGCTGCATGTACACATTCATATTTTTGCCCGGATAGTTGGGTCCTGGAATTATCAACGTCAGGAAAATGTTCTTTCTTTGCATAATCTGTCCGGGGGGGAGATTGAGTGGAAAGACAAATACGGGCCAACAACTGTATTGGGCTGCCGTCATACCAAACACACTGAACCCATCCGTGCTGATGCCGACTCGAGGATGCCTCGGATCTGCCGCTTTGTCAGCATGTAATTCATCAAACTTTTTCCACGCAACACCATCCGATGTGTGTACCATCATCAGATTCCCATCTGCATCTAGTTCGGTTCTTTTGCCTGTTTTGTGCCATGTCATCTGTCTGGCCGTCTCTTCGACCATGAAAAGACGTTGAAGTCTTGGTACGATTGGCATATACCGAAGAACAGTAACGGGGATTTTGGTCTGTGTCTTCTCACCCATACCGTTGTCTACCACAATATACCTGGAAGACTTGCAAATGGGACAATAGTTCAAGTCCGCATAGTCAAGCCTAAATAAGGCACATCCTTTCTCACAGGCATGTATCTTCTCATAGGGCATCTTCAGTGCACGGAGGATTTTGTCCGACTGGTACAGGTTTGCAGGCATTACATGGCCTTTGGGTAGAAAGCGTCCAAATACTGTCATAATTGCGTCATAGCATTCTCTGCCCAAGTTGAACTGAGCCTTCAGAGCCATTACTTGTGAGATGGCATCCAACTGACAAAGCTCAGTGTGCTCGTGGAGCGGACGTTTCGAAGACTCCAACATTTCATTGAAGGCCTTTGCAGATTCCTCCATCTCCTCGTCCGAATCCCGAGCATCATCATAGCCTTGCACCATGTTTTCCATCCCGGTACCATGCTCGTCGGTGCGACGACGATCCACCTCAGCTCGGTCACGTTGGGCAGACTCACCATGAAATGTCCACACCGTATAATCGGGCGTAAAACCACTCTTCTGCAGGTGTTTGCCCATTTCAGCCTCTGTCTTCTTTTCCCAATTGCCGCACCGGAAACAGGGGCACCAGGTTTTCTTTTGGCCATTTGCAAATGCGGCTTGCACAAACCCCTTAGTTTTTGTGAACCATTCAGCGCTCCATTTGTTCTGACCAGTGTGACCGGTATACATCCAAGCACGGTCACTCATCTTGACTTTCAGAGCTACTGGACACACAACAATTATATATGTAATTCACCATGTATATATTCATCAGTTGATCTACTTTGTCAATTTTATTACGTCCATGCAACCTACACTCTAATAGGTAATGATAGGTCCTAATCCCACCCGTGTATGTGTAGATTGGGTTTATTTTCCCATGCTATGCTCCGGATCCGACGCAAAATTTCGGCAGCACCTCCCCGCTGTTCTCCTGATACACGTCTCTGCAATAAACAGAGAGGATGTGTACCCGGAGAACAACAGGGGAGGCACTGACGAAATATATGCGTCGGATCCGGAGCAAAGCATATGGGAAAACGAACCCAATCTACACATACTCGGGCTGTCCATGGATAGCGTTGGACAATTCGAAAGAATCAAGGTTATATATATGCAAATGCATGCATATTTATAACTATGATGCTTTCGAACGGGAGACACATATTGGTTACGCATACTGATGATTCAAGACACATACATAGCTAGCTATCAAGTTTCATCGGAATAGATCAAATAATTAATGGGGGAGGAGGACTTGTCATTTGTGCTCACCCACGAACGAAGGGGCAGAGCTCGTCAAACGCACGGCGAGGTCGTCGAACACCAAACCTCGCAGCGATGAAACAACTGCACATTTAAAACTACACGATCAACACAATTATATATGATGTTTTTCATAACAAAATCGAAAAATATATGACCTAACTAATAATTCACAAATATATGACCCCGTCGGCCTCTGGAAGGCCAAAGAACACCTTTTCGGGAGGTGTCGGGGGTCGGGGTGTCCTGTCGGTGTCGGGGTGCCGTGTCGGGGTCGGGGTGCTGTTTTGGGGTCGGGGTGTGCTGTCGGGGTCAGGGGGTCAGGGGGTCGGTTGTCGGGGTGTGGTGTCGGGGTCGGGGTGTGGTGTCGGGGTTGGGGGGTCAGGGGGTCGGGTGTCGGGGGGTCGGGTGTCGGGGTATCGGGGTGTCGTGTCGGGGTCGGGGTGTGATGTCAGGGTGTCGGGGGTCGGGGGTCGGGGTCGGGGTGTCGGGCCGGGGTGTCGTGGTGGCGTGTCGGGGTCGGGGTGTCGGAGGTCGGGGTCGGGGTGTCGGGGGTCGGGGGTCGGGGTGTCGAGCCGGGGTGTCGGGGTGGCGTGTCGGGATCGGGGTCGGGCTGTCGGGGGTCGGGGTCGGGGTCGGGGTCGGGTTGTCGGGCCGGGGTGTCGGGGGTCGGGGTCGGGGTGTCGGGGGTCGGGGTCGGGGTGTCGGGGGTCGGGGGTTGGGGTCGGGGTGTCGGGGTGGCGCGTCGGGGTCTTCTTCTTCTTATTCTTTCTTCTTCTTTCTTCTTCTTCTTTTCTTTCTTCTTCTCCCTCCTCCTCTTCCTCCTCCTCCTCCTCTTCTTTCTTCTTCTTCTTCTTCTTTCTTCTTCTCCTTTTTCCTCTTCTATATTGTTCTGTTTTTCAACTTTCTTCTTATTCTTCTTCCTTTTTTTCCTTTTTCCTCTTCTTCTACCTCTTCTTCTTTTTTTCAACTTTCTTCTTGTAATAATAATCTAAACCTAAATCTAGCACTAACCTAAACCACTAACCTAAATCTAGCACTAACCTAAACCTATCAATAACCTAATTAAACCTAAACAGCAAAGAAAAACAGTAGAAAAAAAAAGCTCACCTTGGCTCCTCTCGATGGAGGATGGAGGGGGCGGCACGGCCGCAGGGGCGGCGGCGAGCCTGGCTCCGGGGCGGCGGCGAGCCTGGCTCCTGGGGGCGGCGAGCTCCGGGGCGCGAGGCAGACAGGACGACGAGCTCCGGGGCGCAGGGGCGGCGAGCTCCGGGGCGCAGGGGCGGCGAGCTCCGGGGCGCAGGGACGGCGAGCTCCGAGGCGCAGGGGCGGCGAGCTCCGGGGCGCGAGCCTGGCTCCGGCGCGGGCGATGGGACGCCGGGGCGGTGGCGGGTGATGAGGGCGACGGGGCGACGGGGCGAGGGGAGGTGGGGCAAGGGGGCGGCGGGGCGAGGGGAGGTGGGGCAAGGGTGCGGCGGTGGGTGGCGGGGGAGGCGGCGCAAGGGGGCAGCGCGGTGGGTGGCGGGGGAGGCGGCGGGTGGCGGTGGTCGTCGGGGAGGAGAGGGAACAGAGAGAGATGGGCGGGGTGGGGCGCCGTTAGTAACCTAAACGTTTGCCGTCCGCCCCCCTTTGCCGTCCGTTTACTTGCTCTTTGCCGTCTGCTGGCAGACGGCAAAGAGGGGGGCATTATGTTTTTTTTAACCAGCTCGTCAGTGGGTCCCCCCCCTCCCTCTTTGCCGTCCGCTAGCCGATGACAAAGAATCTTTGCCGTCCGCTAGCGGACGGCAAAGAACTGGCTGATGGCAAAGAAGGTCTTTGCCATAAGCCAGTTCTTTGCCGTCAGCTTTTGGGTAGCTGATGGCAAAGAGCTTCTTTGCCGTCCGCTAGCAGACGGCAAAGAGCTGGCAGATGGCAAAGTAGCTAATTCCAGTAGTGTTAGTCCACTTCCGCCGTCCATAAGGACATTTGAAAACTGGAGTCCGCCAATTATTGGATATAGTATCAAGGCAGTCCAGCCTACATTCTTGACGTTTCTAGAATAATCTAGCTGATCGAAGATGATTGGTTTTAACAACCAGTGGCGGGGCCCTTTGGGGATAGGTCGTGTGGTGTGTGCCTTTATGGGCGCCACACGTTTTGTTATGTGAAGTAAGTTCACTATTTTTACTTCTTGTGGGAAGTTCTTTTGTTTCCTGGTGCTCTGCTTCTCGGGTTCGTCCTCATCTTCACTTGGTGTGTCGAGCCCCTTGTGTTCGGCGTTGAGTCTGCCGGATTGTTTGAAAACCCAACAATCTCTGTGGGTATGGTTAGCAGGCTTCCCAGGAGTGCTGTGTATCTGACATATCCTGTCCAGGATTTTATTTAAGTAGGACGGATCATCCCCGTTGTCCTGGAGGGGTGGTTTTGTCTGATTTTGTCGTGAGCCTTCGAATCCGGCATTAACTTCCATGCTCTTCGGACTTTTTTCTTTAGTCCGGCGACGATCCTTATTGCGTCGTGGTTTTCCGTTCCCATCCCTAGTTTCGGATGTACTTGGGTCGCTGGGGCTGCACCTTGCCAACCAGCTGTCCTCTCTTGCGCAAAAGCGGGTCATGAGGCTTGTTAGAGCGGCCATTGTTCTTGGCTTTTCCTGGCCGAGGTGTCTGGCGAGCCATTCATCTCGGACATTATGCCTGAAAGCTGCTAAGGCTTCGGCGTCCGGACAGTCGACTATCTGATTCTTTTTAGTGAGGAATCTATTCCAGAACTGCCGAGCTGATTCTCCGGGCTGTTGGGTTATGTGACTAAGATCGTCTGCATCCGGAGGGCGGACATAGGTCCCTTGAAAATTTGCTCGGAAAGCATCCTCGAGCTCTTCCCAACTTCCAATTGTGTTTTCGGGAAGGCTCTTAAGCCAATGCCGGGCTGGCCCTTTGAGCTTGAGGGGTAAATATTTAATGGCGTGGAGATCGTCTCCTCTGGCCATATGTATGTGGAGGATATAGTCCTCGATCCAGACTCCGGGGTCTGTTGTTCCATCATATGCCTCTATGTTGACGGGTTTGAATCCCTCCGGGAATTCATAGTCCAGAACCTCATCGGTGAAACATAGGGGATGTGCGGCGCCCCGATATTTGGGTGTGCTGGATTCTAATGATGGATTTTTTGCATTGTTGACGAGAGCTTGCTTTCTTGGCCCATAAATGGACCTATCTGGGGCATGATGCAAATCCTTAGGTGGGTCGCATGCCTGTTTAAGTGCGGCGCCACTTGCCGTTTTGTGGGGTCGTCTATCCGACCGTGTGGCTTTCTTATTTTTTGAATGCGGGGGCTCTAGGGCCTCTTCGTCGAATTCTGGCAGTAGTTATCTTTTCGGACAGCTTTTGGTGCGGCGACCGTCGCCGTACTTATCGGCGGTATTGATTACTTTGCTCCATCTAATCCAGAGTGCATCCTCCGCTGTTTTTAGCTTCCGCTTATGCTTTTTCAGGCTCCGGGCAGTCGCAGCGAGCCTCTTGTTGAGGCTGTTCTGCTTTATGGGTTTATCCGGCGTAAGGTCGTTCGGAATGCTGTTTTTGCCGATGGAGGGATGTTAGGTTGCTATATCCGTATTACCCTGTTCGGACGGCTGCTCTGAGGCCTGCTCATCGTCTGCCAGCTCGTCCTGCACTATGGCTGGGTTTTCATCGAGGCGGGGCTTGGGTCGGCGTTTATGTCGAAGCTTTGATTGCTTTCCGGGGGGTCGATCTCCCGTTCCGTCCCCTTTTTCCTCGTTCTCACTTCCTTTAGGGGTATCCACCATGTACACATTATGAGATGAGGTGGCTGTCCAATGCCCTATGGGTGTGGGCTCATCGGTATCTCCTGCATCGTCATCCATGCTGTCGATGTCTGTGGAGTCGAAGTTGAGCACATCATTTAAATTGTCGATAGTAGCTACAAAGTGGGTGGTGGGTGGGCTTTGAATTTCTTCGTCGTCCGTATCCCATCCTCGCTGACCGTAATCTGGCCAGGGCTCTCCTGATAAAGAGAGAGACTTGAGAGAGTTCAGGATGTCGCCGAAAGGCAAGTGCTGAAAGATGTCCGCGGCGGTGAACTCCATTATATCGACGCCCAATCAGATTCGATAGGCGGGGGCGTGGGGGCTTCGGAGTCCGTGGAGGAGTCCGGACCCTCCGGGTCACGGGTCACGCGGAGTGCGGGGCTGGCGTTCGGCTCGATCGCCTTTGAGATCACAGCCCCGGAGGCGACGTCCAACCGTTCATCCTCGCTTGGCGCAATAGGCTCCAAGTTAAGGGTCGGAACCGGTGCGTGTGCGGCCTCCAGGACACTGTTCGGAGGCAGAGCTAGATCATGCCCCTCGAGACAATGCGTCACGCTTGGCTGTGGCTCGAACCCGTCGAAGATCAAGTCTCCGCGGATATCATCCGTGTAGTTTAGGCTTCCAAACCTGACTTGATGGCCAGGGGCGTAGCTTTCGATCGGCTCCAGGTGACCAAGCGAATCGGCCCGCAGAGTGAAGCCGCCGAAGACGAAGATCTGTCCGGGGGGAAAAGTCTCACCCTGGACCTCATCATTGTTGATGATCAGGGGAGCCATCGGGCCTAAAGGCGACGACACAGAGGAACTCTCAATGAAAGCACCAATGTTGGTGTCAAAACCGGCGGATCTCGGGTAGGGGGTCCCGAACTGTGCGTCAAGGCTGGATGGTAACAGGAGACAAGGGACACGATGTTTTTACCCAGGTTCGGGCCCTCTCGATGGAGGTAATACCCTACTCCTTCTTGATTAATATTGATGATATGGGTAGTACAAGAGTAGATCTACCAAGAGATCAAGGAGGCTAAACCCTAGAAGCTAGCCTATGGTATGATTGTGTATGAAGATGGATGTTCTACGGACTACAACCCTCTGGTTTATATAGACACCGGATAGGGTTAGGGTTACACAGAGTCGGTTACAATGGTAGGAGATCTTGAGCATCCGCATCGCTTAGCTTGCCTTCCACGCCAAGGAAAGTCCCATCCAGACACGAGACGAAGTCTTCAATCTTGTATCTTCATAGTCCAGGAGTCAGGTGAAGGTATAGTCCGGTTACCCGAACACCCCCTAATCCAGGACTCCCTCGGTGGGGCTTGATGTGGAGGAAGGCCTCGCACACGACGATAAACTCCAAAATGTTAAGGATAAAATTGGGGGCCAGATCGTGGAAATCCAGCCCGTAGTAGACGATGAGCCCGCAGACAAACGGATGGAGGGGGAATCCCAGTCCGCGGACGAAGTGGGAAAGGAATAGGATCCTCTCATGGGGTTCTGGAGTAGGGACGATCTGCCTTGCGTCTGGTAGCGAGGGGCTTCCTGCCTGAATGCGGAACCATTGGAGCTTCCGGCGCAGTGTCCGGCTGAGGGCCGAACTTGCTGTGGCCCCTAGAATCCATGTGGGTCTTCCCCCCATGTGCCCGACATCGGGGATTTCATCTTGGGGCGCCCTCAGAACTGTCTTCCCCCTGGTCCGGTATCCTCTAAGACAACACCTCGGTATCATCTGCGGGCCGGGGGGTGGTGGCCGTCGGGAGCGAATCGCTGTTCATCGCCGACGTGCTCAAAGACCCATCCGAGGATGATAAGTCAATGTGGGCTTTTGACGGACTGCATGATCATATTTAACATGATAAGAAGCAATAAAGCAAAACATGCCGGAAATAATTATAGTATCCGGATACTTACAACTTCGCCAGGGGCTTGTCCCTGGGCAGCCACTCCTTGTCGCTGTAGGCGGCTGTTATGGAGTGGTCTGGAGGGAGGGTGTTCCCCTTCTTGGACCCTTCGGCCTCCCCAGATGGGGCGCCCTTCCTTTTCTTGTCCCCCGGTTGGGGGGGGGGGAGGGCTTTCCTCTTCCTCCTCCTCGTTTTTATTGGAGGAGCGCACCTCGGTGTCTTCAGATGATGAGTCCGATACAACCTTGTGATGGAGACCATTCCTGGTCCCCGTGGCCTTCTTCTTGTCCTTCTTCTCCGGCACCTCATAGGGCGCCGAAAACAGCATCTCCGTTAAGAGAGCCATTGCTGGATCTTCAGGCAGTGGAGCAGGACAATCAATCCGCTCCGCTGTCGCTACCCAGTCTTGTTAAATTAGCGTGGTGGCTTAGATTCCTCCCACAAATATACTGGGGAAAGGAACATCTTGTGATATATAGAGAACTTACCGGACTGGTGGGGCGCTTTGCGCTGAGTTCGTGATCCTCGATAAGGGGAGGAGGTACCTTGGCGCCCTTAAACAACACCTTCCAGACGTCTTTGTGCGTCATGTCGAAGAGCGCTTGGAGCGTCTGGTGTTCGGTCGGGTCGAACTCCCACATATTGAATGTCCGTCTTTGACATGGGAGGATCCGGCGGAAGAGCATGACCTGGACCACGTTGACAAGCTTGATTTTCTTGCTTATCGTAGTTTTGACACAGTTCTGGAGCCCGGTCAGCTCCGCCAGCGCACCCCAGGCTAATCCCTTCTCTTTCCAGGAGGTGAGCCGCATAGGGATGCCAGATCGAAACTCGGGGGCCGCCGCCCAGTTGGGGTCACGCGGCCCGGTGATGTAGAACCACCCCGATTGCCACCCCTTCATGGTCTCCACATAGGAGCCTTCAAGCAAAATGACGTTGGGCATCTTGCCTACCATGGCGCCTCCGCACTCCGCTTGTTGGCCGACCACTATCTTCGGCTTCACGTTGAAGGTCTTCAGCCATAGGCAAAAGTGGGGCTTGATACGGAGGAAGGCCTCGCACATGACGATAAACGCCGAAATGTTGAGGATAAAATTGGGGGCCAGATCGTGGAAATCCAGCCCGTAGTAGAACATGAGCCCGCAGACAAACGGGTGGAGGGGGAATCCTAGTCCGTGGACGAAGTGGGCAAGGAATACGATCCTCTCATGGGGTTCTGGAGTAGGGATGATCTGCCCTGCGTCTGGGAGCCGGTGCGCAATGTTTGTGCCCACGTATCCGGTCTCCCGGAGCTTCGTAATGTTCGCCTCCGTAACAGAGGAGGCCATCCACTTGCCTCCCGCTCCAGACATGTTTGGAATGGCTTTGAGGAGAAGGTGAGAACTTGGGCGCTAGAGCTCTAGCGTGCGAGAATGGATGGGCAGGGGAAGAAGAAGGTGTGGGTAAAAAAGAGTAATCCTTATCCATTTATAAAGGCTGTAGAAACTGTGTGCCTCCCCACTTGCCCCGTAAAATTGCTTATTCCCCAAGCGTCGCGATTGATGGCGTAGTTGGGTTACCCACACCCATATTAATGAGGATCCCGTGATAAGGGGACACGATCTCTGCTTCGACAAGACGTTCCAAGGAAACCGCCTCGCAATATGTGCAGTAGCTGGTTGAGAAAAACAGTTCGAATAATGACGGGGCCGTAGAATGACGTCATGCTATGAAGAGTTGTCAACATATTAGATTTGTGGAATATTGTGCTCTCTACAGTTGTATGTGGAATTTTTTTTGCAGAGCCGGACACAATACTTGTGTTCAAAGTCTTCTATGGAGTATTTGGAGAAGGAACCCGCCTTGCAATGCCAAAGACAATCTGCACGCCGGACTCATCGTCATTGAAGCCTGGTTCATGGGCTACTGAGGGAGTCCTGGATTAGGGGGTCCTCGAACAACCGGACTATAACCTTTGGCCGGACTGTTGGACTATGAAGATACAAGATTGAAGACTTCGTCCTGTGTCCGGGTGGGACTCTCCTTTGCGTGGAAGTTAAGCTTGGCAATTCGGATATGTAGATCTCCTTCTCTGTAACCGACTCTGTGTAACCCTAGCCCCCTCCAGTGTCTATATAAATCATAGGGTTTAGTCCATAGGACAACAACAATCATAATCATAGGCTAGCTTCTAGGGTTTAGCCTCTACGGTCTCGTGGTAGATCAACTCTTGTAATACTCATATCATCAAGATCAATCAAGCAGGAAGTAGGGCATTACCTCCTTCGAGAGGGCCCGAACCTGGGTAAACATCGTGTCCCCCGCCTCCTGTTACCATTAGCCTTATACGAACAGTTCGGGACCCCCTACCCGAGATCCGCCGATTTTGACACTGACACATGGGACTGGGCATCTCGATGACCAACGTTTTTCTCGTGAGTGAGGAGCGGAGTCCACTCCTCTTGAGAATAACCTGCCTAGCATGGAAGATACAGACAGCCCGAGTTGATACATGAGCTATTCGAGCATACAAAACAGAATTTCATTTGAAGGTTTAGAGTTTGGCACATACAAATTTACTTGGAATGGCAGGTAGATACCGCATATAGGACGGTAGAGTGGACTCATATGGAATAACTTTGGGGTTTAAGGGATTGGATGCTGTCGGAGTAATGGGCCATGGGTAGCCTCACCGAGGTCCCAGGATTTATCAAGACTTTGGGCCAGCTCCGCCTAGCTGGGCCCCGAGCCGAAGCTCCGCCCTCTGGGGGCCGGCTGGCTCAACGGCCGGCTACCAGAGGGCGGCCAACCCCAGCCTACAGCACTGCGAGTGGTCGGCTCCGGCCCGCCGGCCTCTAGAGAGGGCAGCGTCAAGTAGGAGGCCAACGCACGGCCTTAGGACAACCGAGCCCCCATCGAGAGTACAAGTCAGAGTGTGGCTACAGTGAAGCACATCATCCCCAACACCCGGGCAGGCGTGGCTACAGTGCTCCGTACAGGAAGAGATCTCTGCAGGACCGGCACTATGACATGTCCCCCCTGGCATCGCTCCGAGCAGGCAGAGTCCTGTTCCCCATGATGGCCTGTCGGTACGGCCTCCCGGTGGCGGGCCCTATCGGGCAGTGACCCCGTAGAAGAGAGGGGCCGGCCTCCAGCAGGCGGCCGTCCCTTGCGCCGAGGCAAGCATGCCATTAAGCTGAAAGACCAGGTGTGGCTACAATGACCTCCCACCAGGTGGCGGGACTGTAGCCACACTGAGATGACCAAGCCCCCATCATCAACGACATGGCTACAGTAAGAAGCCACCAACCAGTCGGTGGGGCCCACCAGGCGGCGGGCCCCAAAGGTCAGCGGAGAAGCCGGAGGCTGAAGACACTGACAGCCGGGCCCAGCACCCGGACGGATTACCATTGTACCCCTGTGGGGTATGCCTATATAAACCCCCCAGGCCACCCATGCAAAGGGTTCAAACTCCGATAGAACTAGCCAGTTACCTCTAGACACAGCTCAAGGAGCAACATGTATCACTAGTGCCTTAGTGATCATGCGGAGACCCCGCAGAGCAGGAGTAGGGGTATTATCACCACGGAGAGCCCCCAACCTAGGTAAAGTTCACCGGCGTACGTGTCTACGCCTTATCCCGCTTCCAGGCACCGGGGACGTTCTACTCGCTCCCACCATGATAAGCCATCCGTTGGCATATGTCGCACCCAACCCCCGACATTTGGCGCCAATCGTGGGGCGAGGTGCACCGTCTTCCAGAGATCTGCTCTGGACGGGAACCCTGTTCCTTCCTAGCGAGCAAAGCCAGCCAAGCACGCCTGACGGCGTCAGCCCCGAAGCGCTGCACGACGCAGAGATCGCCTGCGCGGCGAGCTGCCTCGCCGACCTCATCGGCGAGATCGACCTCTCCAACGAGCCGGCCTCCGACGCGGGCACTAGCTGCCCCGAGAGCCGCCTCCTCGGCCTCCTCGACCAGCTCCATGTCACCAGCGAGCCCAGTGTGGACCTGGAGTCTGTTGGCTCCATCGATCCAATGATCTTCGCCTCCGACACGGTGTCGTTCGACGCGTTCCCCACCAACGTGGTGGCCTGTGACAAGCTGCCTCCTCGCGAGCACAGCGGTGGAAGTACCGTCACAGAGGTACTCATCATCAACAGCGGAGAGCACTCGGACGAGCATGCTCGAGACCCTCTCGACGCGGCTGTGCGCGACCTAACGACGCCCATCCCTGAGGGCACGGACGTTGAGACGCTAGAGGCACGCCGCCTCCAGCTTCTCGAAAACGCTGGCCGCCTGGCCAGCGTGCGCCGGCTCTCGGACGCCTACCGGTGGGAGATGGACCGAGCCGTAGGCGGCACGCCGTCTCCTGAGGGGCCTAGCCGTCTCGGCATGGTTCGGCAGCATGGCGCGACCATCGCCAGCATGTTCGGGGCGGAGCGCCCCGTCCACGCCACACCTGCGGAGAACATTAGGGCCGCCCAGGCGGTGAAGGATGAGCTAGACAAGTACGACAGCGACGAGCGCCGCCACATGACGGAGTGAGTCCAGCAGCTCCTAGACGTGGCCGCCGCGCAGCACGAAGCCGCCTGCCACGCTGAAGCTCCAGCCCGACAAAACAACGAGCCGCCCCCTCACCAAGATCATGGGGCGACATCCCAGACACCGACTGGTGGCGCCCACGAAGGGAAAGGCCATGAGCCGGCTGCCAGCCGCAGCCGGACGCGCCGCACCATTGAGCGAGACGAAGACGGCCGCCCACATGCAGTGGAGCGGCAAGGCGACCTACCGCCTCCTCCGCCTCATGGAGCAAGGCACCCCACTCCACCTCCTGTCACGCATTCGACACTCGGCGACCGCCTTGGCCGCCGAGAGGGAGTCGGAGAGAACGATGCCCGCCATCGAATCGATCGCCTCCATCGATCCCTGGCGCTAGAAGAAGAAGACGCGCTGGGCCCGCCCTGCTTTGGCCCCCGAATCCGAGACGAGCCCTTCCCCAAAGGGTTCACTCTCCCGCAAGATACGCCCAAATACACCGGCTTCGTGAAGCCGGAGGACTGGCTGGTCGACTACTCCACGGCCGTAAACAAAGCAAACGGCAACAAGCGTGTTGCCATGAAGTATGTCCATCTAGTTCTCCAGGGGCGGCCCGGACGTGGCTCAACAGCTTGAACCCCTGCAACATCAACAGCTGGGTGGATTTCACCGAGGCCTTCATCCGTAACTTCACCAGCACGTACAAGCGGCCTCCCAAGCCCCGACAGCTCTCCTTGTGCATCCAAGGGCCCAGCGAATCGACTCGCGACTACCTCACGCGTTGGGCCGAGCTGTGCAACTCCTGCGAGGGCGTGGACGAGGTGCAGGCCATCGAGTACTTCACAGACGGGTGCCGAGAGGGCACCCTCCTCAAGCACCGGCTTCTCTATGATGAGCCTGCGACTCTTGATGAACTGCTAATCATCGCCGACAAACACGCCATAGCCGACTCCTCCATGAAGGCGGAGATCTTAGTTGATGCATCCGGCAAGGTAGCACCTCAGTGTACTCGGACTCCGGCTGGCGAGACCAGTCGGAGACATCCCCCAAGTGACAACAAGCGGAAGGCCACCTAGCCGGCTTCCCACAGCCGGCAGGTGGCGACAGTCGAGGATCAGCAGCCGGAGGGGCATCCGGCACCCAAGCGTCAGAAGGGCGGCAAGCCCAACTGGCTGCCCGCCTTCTTGTACGAGCAGACCCTTGATGCTACTTGCAAGTTTCACAGTGGCGCGAAGCCGTCCAACCACACCACTCGGAAGTCTCACTAACTCACTAGGATTACTAAGGGGGGATGGCCTCCTACCCCCTCCGCCTGCCGGCCCGCCGCCTCCTCCACCCCACCAGCTGGCGGCCCGGCCAGTCGGCACCATCCAAGATGTATATCCTGCAGAGCATGGAGCCTATGTCGTGTTCACTAGTTTGACCGATGATAGGCGCAACAGACGGCAACAACAGCAAGAGGTGCATGCAGTAGCCTCTAGCACCCCAGAGTTCATGCACTGGTCCGAGAAGCCCATCAGCTGGAGCAGGGCCGACCATCCGGAAGTGATGCCTTCCCCCATGTTCCTACGCCTTAGTCCTGGATGCGACCCTTGCAACAGAAAGGCGGGCAGCTCGTTTCTCCAGGGTCTTGATAGATGGCGGCAGCAACATAAATATCCTGTACCGTGACACAATGGAGAAGTTGGGAATCAAGCAGAAGCAGCTCCTCACCAGTCGGACTATATTCCACGGCATAGTCCCTGGCCTTTCCTGCTCACCAATCGGCAAGATCCAGATTGATGTCCTCTTTGGAGACAAGAATCATTTCCGCCGAGAGCCAGTTTGGTTTGAGGTGGTGGACTTAGAGAGCCCTTACCATGCATTGCTTGGCCGACCTGCCCTGGCCAAGTTCATGGCAGTCCCCCACTACGCCTACCTCAACATGAAGATGCCAAGTACTAAGGGAATCCTAACTGTAGTCGGAGACTACAAGAAGTCGGCCGCCTGTCCCGCGGACAGTAGCCGGCTGGACGAGTCCCTTGTGATTGCAGCCGAGAAGCGGCTCCTAGAACGGGTGGTGGCAATGGCTGGTAAGAAGCCGGAAATGTCACCCGCCCCCAGAGAGTTGGACGTAGAGGGCTCGTTCAAGCCGGCAATGGAAACCAAGAAGATACCCTTGGACCCGGAGCACCCGGAGAGGCATGCTGTCGTAGGTGCAAACCTAGACAGCAAATAGGAAGGCGAGCTCATCGATTTCCTCCGTGAGAATCGGGAAATCTTTGCATGGTCCCCCAAAGACATGCCGGGTGTTCCGACGGATTTCGCCGAGCACAAACTACATGTCCGACCTGACGTCAAGCCGGTCAGGCAGCCCTTGCGCCGCCTGTCGGAAGAGAAGAGAAGAGTTGTTGGAGAAGAGATAGCCCGGCTTCTGGCAGCCGGATTCATCATGGAAGTATTCTTTCCATAATGGCTTGCCAACCCAGTCCTAGTGTTGAAGAAGAACAAGCAGTGGCGTATGTGTATTGACTATACCAGCCTTAACAAGGTCTACCCCAAAGATCCGTTTGCCCTACCAAGGATTGATCAAGTGATAAACTCCACAGCCGGATGCGAGCTGTTGAGCTTCTTGGATGCATATTCAGGCTACCACCAGATAAAACTGAACCCAGCCGACAGGCTGAAGACCGCCTTCATCACGCCATTTGGAGCCTTCTGCTACCTGACCATGACGTTCGACTTGCGAAATGCCGGCGCCACCTTCCACTGTTGCATGCAGAAGTGCCTCCTTAAGCATCTCGGCAGGAATGCTCATGTTTATGTGGATGATGTGGTGGTGAAGACGGAGAAGCGCAACACACTCCTAGAAGATCTCAAGGAAACTTTTGAGAACCCGCGCCGATTCCAGATCAAGCTGAACCCGGAGAAATGCAGCTTTGGAGTACCAGCCGGCCAGCTGCTCGGCTTCCTGGTCTCAGAGCGCGGCATAGAGTGCAACCCTGTGAAGACCAAGGCAATTGAGATGATGAAAGTGCCCACCCGACTATTGGACGTGCAGAAATTCAACGGCTGCTTGGCATCAGTAAGCCGTTTCATCAGCCGGCTGGGCGAGAAGGCTCTTCCCCTGTACCAACTCATGAAGAAGACCACTTTTTTTGAGTGGAACGAGAAGGCGGACGAAGCATTTCTCCAACTCAAGAAGATGTTGGCAACCCCACCTATCCTGGCGGCTCCGAGTGAGAAGGAGCCCATGCTCCTCTACATTGCAGCCACCAGTCGGGTTGTCAGCGTAGTCATGGTGCTAGAGCGCAAGGAGGAGGACAGAGCATTGCTGGTCCAGAGACCGGTGTATTACTTGAGCGAAGTACTATCCGCCTCCAAGCAAAACTACCCACACTACCAGAAGATGTGTTACGGCGTGCATTTCGCCGCCAAGAAGCTGAAGCCTTACTTTCAAGAGTACCCAATAACCGTCATCTGCATGGCTCCGCTTGCTGAGATTATTGGGAGCCGAGACGCCTTTGGCCGAGTGGCCAAGTGGGCATTTGATCTGGCCCCTTACACCATATACTACCAACCTCGCAGCGCCATCAAGTCACAAGTGTTGGCTGACTTCCTCGTCGACTGGGCTAAGACCCAGTATGTGCCGCCTGCACCAGACTCCACCCATTGGCGGATGCATTTTGATGGTTCAAAAATGTGCACCGGTCTGGGAGCCGGTGTCGTCCTCACCTCTCCCAAGGGCGACAAGGTCAAATACGTGCTGAAAGTCCACTTTGCCACCTCCAACAACGTAGCTGAATACGAGGCACTCATACACGGGCTCCGGCTTGCCAAGGAACTCGGCATCCGCCTGATCCTGTGCTATGGTGACTCCGACTTGGTGGCCCAGCAGTTGTCAGGCGACTGGGACGCCAAGGATGCAAACATGGCAAGCTACCGCTTCCTCGTGCAGCAACTCAGCGGATACTTTGACGGGTGCGAGTTCCTTCATGTGCCAAGAAACGACAATGATCAAGCAGATGCCTTGGCACGGATTGTCTCCACCCGACAAGCAATACCAGCCGGCGTCGCCCTATGCCACCTTCTGAAGCCGTCTCCTGATTTAGAGTCCATCTTTGTGCCGGCCCCTCCCGAAGCAGTTGGATCCGACTTGATGGTCCCAGAGGCCGGCACAGTGATTTTGACAGGCGGCCCGAGGACTGCTGCAGCCGCACCCGGCTCGGGGACTTCAGAGGCCGGCCCGGGGACTTCAGCAGTCGGCCCGGGGACTCAAGCAGTCGGCCCGGGGACTGCTTCAATAAAGCAGGCAGAAGCAGCTGCCAACCCGCCACCTCCCGGCCCAACCGCCCTCATACATGTTGCAGTGGTGGCAGTCGAAGAAATTGCAGCGCCATCATGGGCTCAGCCAATCCTCAAGTTCCTGGTGAATAAAGAGTTGTCGACTGATGAGATCTCCGCCCGACAAGTGCAAAGGCAAGCAGCAACCTACACCATAGTCAACAGAGAGCTAGTACGACGAAGCATCACCGGGGTTTATCAGCGCTGCGTGGAGCCGGACCAAGGCCAAGCAATACTCAGGGATATCCACCAAGTCGAGTGCGGCCACCACGCGGCTTCAAGATCACTTGTGGCCAAGGCTTTTTGCCATGGGTTCTTCTGGCTGACTGCCCTAGAATATGCCAAAGAACTAGTTCAGAAATGTCAAGGGTGTCAGATATTCCGCTCCAAGCCACACCTGCTAGCTTCTGCACTAAAGACCATTCCCACAGCCTGGCCCTTTGCTGTTTGGGGACTGGATATGGTAGGACCATTCAAGACGGCCCGCGGTGGCATAACTCATTTGCTTATCGCTGTGGACAAGTTCACCAAGTGGATAGAGGCAAAACCGATCAAGAAGCTGAATGGGCCGACTACCGTGACCTTCATCTCCGACATCACCACGCGATACGGCATACCACACAGCATCATCACCGACAATGGCACCAACTTCGCCAAAGGAGCCTTGGCTCATTTTTGTGCAACACAGGGGATCCGCCTGGACTTAGAATCCGTCGCCCACCCGCAGTCAAATGGTCAAGTGGAGCGTGCAAACGGCCTCATTCTATCCGGCCTCAAGCCCTGACTGGTCGAGCCTCTGGAGAGTTCGGCCAGCTGCTGGCTCGACGAGCTGCCGGCCATCCTCTGGAGCCTGCGCACAACTCCGAACAAGTCAACCGGCTTCACACCTTTCTTCCTCGTCTACGGTGCCAAAGCCGTCATCCCGACAGACATCGAGTTCGACTACCCAAGAGTCACCATGTACACCGAGGCGGACGCCAAGGAGGCGCGAGAAGATGGTGTCAACTTGCTGGAGGAAGGCCGGCTGTTGGCACTCAGCCGGTCGGCCATCTACCAGCAGAGTCTGCGCCGATACTACAACCGCAAGGTGAAGCCAAGATCCTTCCTGGAGGGAGACCTTGTGCTCCGGCTGATCCAGTGAACAGCCGGACAACACAAGCTCTCGGCACCTTGGGAAGGCCCTTTCATCATCAGTAAGGTGCTGGGCAACGATGCCTACTATCTGATTGATGCCCAGAAGCCCAGAGCGCGCAAGAGAGATGATTCAGGCAAGGAGACGGAGAGGCCATGGAATGCAAATCTCCTTCGAAGGTTTTATAGTTGAAAGCAGTATGTATCACACTACCTTTTGTACTATGTATAAAGACTCCGGGTCCCCCGAGAAGAGCTCGGGGACTACCCTTCTTTATCTATATGATAAGTGTTGTGCCTATAAGTATGAATAGTTTTATTTCCGCCTGGCACCGGGTTCGACCAGTCGGCCCAGAGGCTCGCCGCTTTCTGCTATATGCCGCCTCATGCAGCCAGACAGGTAGTGTGTCTGCAC
The DNA here is from genome assembly GCF_018294505.1 of Triticum aestivum. Taxonomy (NCBI): domain Eukaryota; kingdom Viridiplantae; phylum Streptophyta; class Magnoliopsida; order Poales; family Poaceae; genus Triticum; species Triticum aestivum. The sequence goes on from NC_057806.1 coordinate 632,078,632, forward strand.
CCAAAACTTCCTTTGTCTGAAGCCATAGCTCACAGAGCGACTGCATGGCGGGCAAGGGTTGCAAAACAGTGCCCCACACGAAAAACGACTAAGGAAGAAATGCATACAGTAGAGGCCAGCATCGCACCTAGTCGTCCGACTGCCGAGCAGTCGGGCGGGCGGCCTCTGCTTTTATTTACCAAACGCTCTGAATGGCTAAGTACTAGCCCTCCCACAAATGGCTAAAACTACTTAACCCGGCCGCAGTCCGCAGAGCGGCTGTTTGGCTGGCAAGAGGATAGCCAAGGGAGGGCGGCAAAGGAAAAAACCAAGGACCAAAAGGAAAGAAAAGCTAGAGGTCGGCGCAGCAATCATAAGCAATGATAGAATATTTACAAGGATAAAGGCCTACCGGCCGACATTCAAACAAAGTTCGACATACACCCCGCGGGTGGAACTGAAATTTAACCAAGTTGTCCAAGACTCTAGTAAAACAGGGGAAGAGAGAAAATCTTAAGGAGCAGCAAAAGGCTCTGGCTGGGCGACGCCGGTGGGTGCAGCAGAAGGCTCAGGCTGAGCGGTCCGGTTGGTGCGGCAGAAGGCCCTGGCCGAACGCTGGAGTCTGCTATGCCGCCTGACGCGGCAGGCGGCTCCGTCTGGGCAGAGGAGTCGGCATCGGCAGTCGGGGTGGCGGCGGCTGGAGGACGGAGTCGGTGGCATCCGTCGGAGGAACGGGTGGCTGGTCGATTCCCGCCTGGCCGTCTCCAGCAGCAATCGGCGCCCCGGTGCGCGGATCATTGCTTGAGGCCCGGTCAGGCTGGGGCTAGCCGTCCACCCCGACCTCCGGCAGGTAGACGTCGCTCTCCTCCTCCTCCTCCTCCTCCTCCTCCTCCTCTTCCTCCCCTTCTTCCCCTTCATCGCTGGAGTCGATGACTTCAGCAGAATCTTCGCTGTCCTCCGGGTTCAGCCAGAGCCACTCCTGCGGCGCTTCGGCGCCCTCCTCGACCACATTCGGGACAAAGACAATGGTGTCGGTGAAGTCGGCAATCGCCGCCGCCCTGTTGATGAGCTCAGCTTCTACCGCCGCCAGCTCCTCCTGCGCCTCCAGCCGGAACATGGTTAACTGGGCTAGATCTAGCCCAGGGTACCACGCCTTGACGAATTCCAAGGCCCGGCGCGCTCCTGCCCGGGCTGCTGAGCCTTTCCAGGCTTCTAGGCGGCCGGTCACCACCTCCAGCCAGTCGGTAGTCCGACTTGGGGTGCATGGGGCCGGCAGGCCTGGCCAGAGGGCAGAGACCGCCTGGGCCCTGATGTGCTGAAGGCGGCGCAGCATTTGATGGGCAGGCCGAAGGCGGGCCTGGATGCTGAGGATCTGCTCAATAAGAGTCCGGGGGGCGTCAGCAGCGATTTGCACGCCCTCCGCCCTCCGCCCTCGCGCTGGGCCTCGATCATCTAGATGGCGGCAACAGAGTGGATCGGGAAGAAGTCTGCTTGGGCAGAAGAAAAGAAAAAGGCCAAAGTATAAGCAAGGCATCGACCCAGATATGGGCTGACAACTTGAAACAAGAAACAAGAGAACAAAAGCTTACCATCGACCAAGTCTTCAATGCTGCTGAAGCAGGCCGTCCTATGGGCTTCCCTGTCGGCCCAGGCGGAGCTCTCGACCTCAAACTCGGCGAGGAGGTCGGCCTCCTTCGTCTTCACCTCCAGCTTGGCCGCCTTAAGGGCCTCCGCCTGTTCAGCAAGCTGAGCGACCAGCCGGTCCCGCTCTTCGGCCAGCTTGCTGCACTCCGCCTCCTTGACACACAAGGCGGTGTTGGCTTCGCCCAGCTGCTTCTCCAAGGCGGCATTGGCCTCTGAAGAAAGAAAGAAAAGGAAGAGCATCAGTCAAATAATAAAGCAGGTGCAGTTAACCGGGGAGATTCGGCCCGACTGCTCAGCAGTCGGCCCGAACCTCGGGGACTACACCCCGCGGGTGCGCTGGTGCGCCCCCGTAGAATAGTAAAATAAAGTAGTTTTATTAAATCAACTAGTTCAACTACTAAGCACTTACTAAATAAATAAAGTAGTACTTACTAAAAATAAACTACTTCTATAGTAAAATAAAGTAGTTTTATTAAATCAACTAGTTCAACTATATATTAAGCACTTACTATAAATAAAATAAAGTAGTACTTACTAAAAATAAACTAGTTTAACTAGTTCTATTATTTTTCCAATTAATTATATTAAACACTTTCTCTTCTTAGTTTCCTTTTTCCTCTCCTGCTTTTTGTTCTAAATATGAACATATACATAAATGACTTTGATCCTACACAATTTTCCTATACATACACAATATGAACATATACATAAATTGACAAAGAAAATTCTATGAACAAAAAAATCATAAAAAATCATAAATATTCGACCTTTGCATATATATGAACATACAAACATGCATATTCAACAATAATATCACAAAAAAATCTATGAACAGAAAAAAATCTAACACAATATGAACAAATTACAACAACTCAATTAACTACACATCTAAACTACATATCTAAATTAACTACACATCTAATTAAATTAGCAAAATTCATATTATATGAGCTCATGGGGATGGAGATGGGCGACGATGAAGCAGGGGACGGCGACGATGACGGTGAGGGGCGGCGCGGCTACGGGCGACGAGTAGGCAGGGCCGGCGGCATCGCGGGGCACGGGGCGTGGGGCGGCGACGGCGTCTGGGCGGCGCGGGACGGTGTCGGGGCGGCGCAGGACGGCATCGGAGGCAGGGGTGACGACGGCGACGGTGAGGCGCAGAGGGGCAGCCTGGCGGCGTCATCGGGGCGGGGAAGACGAACTGAATGGAAATTTTCACAAGTGCTAGTTATATATACGAAGCATTGGTCCCGGTTCGTGACACAAACCGGGACGAATGCCACCTTTAGTCCCGGTTGGTGCCACCAACCGGGACCAAAGGCCTCTTTTCAGCAGCCCAAAGGCCGGGAAGCAGAGGGCTTTGGTCCCGGTTGGTGGCACCAACCGATACTAAAGGGGGGGCATTGGTTCCGGTTGGTGCCACCAACCGGGACCAAAGGGTAGCATTTGTTCCGGTTGGTGCCACCAACCGGGATTAAAGGCCTTGTGCTGGCGCGGTGCGGTGGGAAGTTTAGTCCCACCTCGCTAGCTGAGAGAGCTCAACACCTGTTTATAAGCTGCGTTGCAGATCAGGTGCTAAGCTCCTCTCTAATATGCAGGCATTACTTGCCTACCCTTGTCACTACCATGTTGGGCCTATTGGGCTTGCGGGCCTGCATCCTGGCCCATGTACAAATAGGTTTCTAGTCGTATGCAGGCCGTGTGGCCCATTAGGCGGCATTTTTTTATTTTTTCCAGTATTTTTTTTGAATTATTAATTTTCTTTTGATTTTTGCTTTATTTTTTATTCTTTTTTCCTTTAGCTCAGAATAATTATAAACTTTCTGTTACTCCATTAGTTTCCAAATTTGAATAATTTAAATTTTAATTCATTGAAATTTGTGTGAATCACTAGTTTGTGAATAACTTCACTATAAAAATATATTTTGAGTGATTCTTTTTCCTGCTATTTAATATTACTACATTTTATCATTATATTCAAAAACAGATTCTGTTATTTTAGTTTCTATCAAAAAAATTCTTTTTGCTACTAAAGTTTCTAACAAATTTTTTTTATGATAATTCTTTCTGCTTTTCATGTTTTGAACAGAAAATACTTTGATAATTTTAGTTGCATAAATTTTATATAATTTTAGTTTAAAAAATGTTAGAGGTTTATAAAAGCTTTTTAACTGATTCCTTTTGCTATTAGAGTTTTATAAAAGCATTTACTGGTTTTTTGGAGCTATAAGACCTTGAAATTGAAAAGCATTTCAAATGAACTCTGAAAAGGTTGGAAGTTGGCATGGTATCATCATTTCGTCCTCATAGCATGTGCAAGAAAGTTGAGAGGGTTACGGCAAAACTGGATACACTTCATGTACAAAACGGACAATCTCTTTTGAAGTATCAGGATTTCATACGGAAACTTGTCTGTTACAACAGGCATTTCAAATGAAATAAGAAAAGGTTGAAACTTGGCATGGTATCATCATAATAGTTGTGGAGAAAGTCTTCACTTTTTCTTCGCTTGTGTCCTTTCCTTATTGCGCCGTAACCATGGATAATCTTCATCATTTATCGAGATGCTTGGGTCAGCCTTGACTTTGAAGGGAGGAATTTCATGAAACTTTTCATAATCTTCGGACATGCCTGTCTTGCCCTTCACTCCCATGATGTCCCTTTTTCCTGAAAGAACTATGTGGCGCTTTGGCTCATCATCTGATGTATTCGCTTCCTTATTTTTTTCTTTTTCTCAGTTTGGTAGACACGTCCTTCACATAGATAACTTGTGCCACATCATTGGCTAGGACGAACGGTTCGTCAGTGTACCCAAGATTGTTCAGATCCACTGTTGTCATTCCGTAATGTGGGTCTACCTATACCCCGCCTCCTGACAGATTGACCCATTTGCATTTAAACAAAGTGACCTTAAAATCTACTCCACAGTCAAGTTCCCATATGTCCACTATGTAACCATAATATGTGTCCTTTCGCCTCTCGGTTGCTGCATCAAAGCGGACACCGCTATTTTGGTTGGTGCTCTTTTGATCTTGGGCGATTGTGTAAAATGTATTCCCATTTATCTCGTATCCTTTCCAACTCATTACATTCGAAGATGGTCCCCTGGACAACGAGTACAGCTCATCACAAACAGTGTTTTCACCTCTGAGACATGTTTCCAACGAACTGCTGAAAGTCCTGATGTGTTCACATGTAATCCAGTCGTCGCACTGCTCCGGGTGTTTGGAGCGCAGAGTGTTCTTGTGTTCATCGACATACGGGGTCACCAAGGTAGAGTTATGTAGAACTGTGTAGTGTGCTTGAGACCAAGAATATCCGTCCCTGCATATTATTGAGTCCCCTCCAAGCGTGCCTTTTTAAAGTCAGTCTCCCCTCATACCGCGATTTAGGGAGACCTATCTTCTTAAGGCAAGGAATGAAGTCAACACAAAACCCAATGACATCCTCACTTTGATGGCCCATGGAGATGCTTCCTTCTGGCCTAGCGCGGTTACGGACATATTTCTTTAGGACTCGCATGGTCCTCTCAAAGGGGTAAATATTGTGTAGAAATACGGGGCCCAGAATGACAATCTCGTCAACTAGATGAACTAGGACGTGCGTCATGATATTGAAGAAGGATGGTGGGAACACCAGCTTGAAACTGACAAGACATTGCACCACATCACTCCTTAGCCTTGGTATGATTTCTAGATCGATCACCTTCTGAGAGATTGCATTGAGGAATGCACATAGCTTCACAATGGCTAATCGGACATTTTCTGGTAGAAGCCCCCTCAATGCAACCGGAAGCAGTTGCGTCATAATCACATGGCAGTCATGAGACATTAGGTTCTGAAACTTTTTCTCTGGCATATTTATTATTCCCTTTATATTCAACGAGAAGATAGTCGGGACCTTCAGACTAAGCAGGCATTCAAAGAAGATTTCCTTCTCTTCTTTGGTAAGAGCGTAGCTGGCAGGACCTTCATACTGCTTTGGAGGAATGCCGTCTTTTTCGTGCAAACTTTGCAGGTCCTCCCGTGCCTCAGCTGTATCTTTTGTCTTCCCATACACGACCAAGAAGCCTAGCAGGTTCACGCAAAGGTTCTTCGTCATGTGCATCACGTCGATCAAAGAGCGGACCTCTAGGTCTTTCCAGTAGGGTAGGTCCCAAAATATAGATTTCTTCTTCCACATGGGTGCGTGTCCCTTAGCGTCACTCGGAACAGCTAGTCCACCGGGACCCTTTCCAAAAATTACATGTAAATCATTGACCATAGCAAGTACGTGATCACCGGTACGCATGGCGGGCTTCTTCCGTTGATCTGCCTCGCCTTTTAAATGCTTGCCTTTCTTTCGACGTTGATGGTTGGTCAGAAGAAATCGACGATGGCCCAGGTACACATTCTTCGTGCAGCTTCCCAGGTATATACTTTCAGTGTCAGCTAAACAGTGCATGCATGCATTGTATCCCTTGTTTGTCTGTCCTGAAAGATTACTGAGAGCGGGCAAATCATTGATGGTTACAAACAGCAACGCGTGCAGGTTAAATTCCTCTTGTCTGTGCTCATCCCACGCACGTACACCGTTTCCATTCCACAATTGTAAAAGTTCTTCAACTAATGGCCTTAGGTACACATCAATGTCATTGCCGGGTTGCTTAGGGCCTTGGATGAGAACTGGCATCATAATGAACTTCCGCTTCATGCACATCCAAGGAGGAAGGTCATACATAAATAGAGTCACGGGCCAGGTGTTGTGATTGCTGCTCTGCTCCCTGAAAGGATTAATGCCATCCGCGCTCAAACCAAACCATACATTCCATGGGTCACGTGCAAACTCAGCCCAGTACTCTCTCTTGATTTTTCTCCACTGCGACCCATCAGTGGGTGCTCTCAACTTCCCATCTTTCTTACGGTCCTCACTGTGCCATCACATCAACTTGGCATGCTCTTTGTTTCTGAAAAGTCGTTTCAACCGTGGTATTATAGGAGCATACCACATCACCTTCGCAGGAACTCTCTTCCTACGGGGCTCGCCGTCAACATCACCAGGGTCATCTCGTCTGATCTTATACCGCAATGCACCGCATACCGGGCATGCATTCAAATCCTCGTACGCACCGCGGTAGAGGATGCAGTATTAGGGCATGCATGTATTTTCTGCACCTCCAATCCTAGAGGGCATAGGACCTTCTTTGCTGTGTACGTACTGTTGGGCAATTCGTTATCCTTCTGAAGCTTCTTCTTCAATATTTTCAGTAGCTTCTCAAATCCTTTGTCAGGCACAGCATTCTCTGCCTTCCACTGCAGCAATTCCAGTACGGTACCCAGCTTTGTGTTGCCATCTTCGCAATTGGGGTACAACCCTTTTTTGTGATCCTCTAACATGCGATCGAACTTCAGCTTCTCCTTTTGACTTTCGCATTGCGTCCTTGCATCGACAATGACCCGGCGGAGATCATCATCATCGGGCACATCGTCTGGTTCCTCTTGATCTCCAGCAGCTTCCCCCGTTGCAACATCATCGGGCACATCGTCTGGTTCCTCTTGATCTTCAGCAGCTCCCCCCGTTGCAGCATCACCGTATTCAGGGGGCACATAGTTGTCATCGTCCTCTTCTTCTTCGCCATCTTCCATCATAACCCCTATTTCTCCGTGCCTCGTCCAAACATTATAGTTTGGCATGAAACCCTTGTAAAGTAGATGGGTGTGAAGGATTTTCCGGTCAGAGTAAGACTTCGTATTCCCACATTTAGTGCACACTAGTAAAAAACTAGCCTATTGTCCCAGTTCATATGGGCTTTTTGTCCCGGTTCCTGAACCGGGACTAAAGGGTCGTTACTAATGCCCTGACCCTTTAGTCCCGGTTCTAACCAGAACCGGGACAGATGGGCCTCCACGTGGCCTGCGCGCTGAGCCCAGGCAGGAGGGCCTTTGGTCCCGGTTTGTGGCACTAACCGGGACCAATAGGCCTCCGCGCGTCAGCATTTCTGTGGCTGGGGTTTTTGTTTTTTTGAAAGCGGGGCATTGGGGGTTTTGGGGGGTTAATTTAGGTATTTCATTTATTGTGTTAGATAGCTAATTAATAGAGAGAAGTGTCCTCTCTTATGTCCGTGCTTGGTCGACGCTACGTATACTATACATACGTATAGAGAGGACTAGACACGCTAGCTAGCTAGTAAGCAAACGAAGGAAACAGAAGATCGTCATGAACATATATGCATACAGAGAGAAGTGATATCGACCACCTCTCCTTCTCCGAGAGATTGGTCGAACAACAAGTTCTCGTATATCTATCGTCCGACACTACCAGCTACATATATACAATAATTATCTCTTACAAATATAATCTCCTACATTATGGACGCATGGTCCACATAGTATTCTCCGTCTTCAGCTATCACGTGGTCAAGAAAGAATGCCGCCAATTCCTCTTGAATTGCTCACATGCAATCTGGTGCTAGGAGTTCATTCGGCATCCGAAACAACTAATTTGAAGAAGGGGGTCAATACATATATATATATATATATATATATATATATATATATATATATATAAATGAATGAAACTCAACATAAGTGATGGTAATAAAATAAAATTGTGAATATTGTTATTTACGCACTTCATATTGTTGGTCAGTGTACCCACCCCGCTCACAGGTCGTGTGGAGGATGGACTCGCAGACGTAGTATCCAGAGAAGTCATTCCTTGTTCCTGCCACAACCACTTTACAAGAAATAGAGGTCAATCAAACTGATAAGCAAGAATGCTAAATGGTATTGATGAAACTAGCGCTTGAATCACTAGGAGATGCGCGGAACATGCTACTATAGTACTTACTTTCGGGTGTCTAATTTGCAGCTCCTTCGACAGTCCCGGAGCTTTTTTGGTGAATTTTCTCCAAACCCTGTCGGACAAAGAAAACAATTAGTTGATATCAGGAAATGAAGAAAGTTGCTGATATGGTGGATAATGATCGATTTAACTTACTTCTTGAGGATTTCAGTCATGTCCGCATACTCCTGGGGATCTTTTCGTATAGAGTCCAAGATAGTTACTACTCCCTTCTCAAGAATAATCTCTAGGAGAATATAGTGGTAACTGCGCACGCATGCATAACTCATCAATTACATTACTATAACCTGGACTAATATATAAGGGAAACCGAATATGCACAAGACAGTAACACTCACTTGAAGTTGTAAGGAAAGAGTATTATATCTTTGTGTTCATTTATTTTGAATGATCGTAGCAAGTTGGCCTCGGTTTCTTCGGGCCTTTTGTCAACCTCAGTTGCATCTATGAGATATGTGTTAACGAACCCAATATCACCGATTTGTCTTTTCTTCAATTCGGCGATCTTCAATCTGCATAATATAGTGAGGATAATTATAAATACATGCAATGAAAGAGCTGAGCTATATAGAGAGACTTAATGACAGAAGTAGTAGTACTTACAGACAGTAGCAGGTGACCGTTGTTTTATCGAGGGCCAATTGATTGAAAAACTGATAGAACTCCTCAAATGGAATAGGCAACAGTTCAATTCCAACGAGGTCATGCTCCGGTTTAACTCTCGCATACAAAGTACTCCTCCCCCAGACTCTCTGCAGATTTTCAAGTACCAATCATGCAATCTTCGCATCATCATTGATAGAGATTTTTCATCTTTGACGAGAGGCTTCCCGTACTCGTATCTGTGTATCTGCACATCCATGGGATCATAATGTACTTCGTCGGGCAGGTAATCGTCAAGATTGCTATAACCGGGCACCATCCTCGGATCGACGATGTCGCTAGGCACCTTGAGCAGGGGGCACGATTCCTTCGCTTGTTCGCCGAGCTGGGAAATTTGTTTCCCAGCTGCTCGTCGTTCTTTCATCCTTTGATCACTGACTGTACTTCCCGACCGCTCTGCTTCGGCCCATGTCTTTGCAATAATGCGCTCATAGTTGCCTTTCGGCGGAGACTTGGGTGGTTTTGCCAGGGCAGCCAGAGTGCGCTTCACTTTCACCGGATCTACCTTCTCCTCCGGAGGTGGATGTCTCTTTGCTTTCAACCCTTGAAACCAGTCATCCACCTCGGTTCGCGCGATCCTCGCGTTCTCCTCCGGGGTCCTCTCGTATGGTAACTTCTCTGGAGTCTTCAGAGAAGGACCGAATCTGTATGTCCTCCCGCCTCTGGCTGTACTGCTAGACGCCGGCCGAACAGACGGAGCGGCCGTCTTCTTTACTTGCTTACGAGGCGGAGGAGAAGGACTACGACGCGCCGGAGCAGCTGCCGGAGCGGCGGCGGGTCTCTTCCGCCCTTGCTGATGAGGCGGAGAAGGAGGAGGCTGGCTGCTCGGGCGCGCCGGCGCAGGCGGAGAAGGAGGCGGAGTGCCGCCACGCGCCGGAGAAGGAGCCGGCCGAGGGCCCTGATCGTCACTCGCCGGAGGAGGAGGCGGTGGAGGAGGCGGAGTGCCCTGACTCGCCGGAGGAGGAGGAGGAGGCGGAGGCGTCCAGTTCGGAAGGTTGATGAGCTCCTTCCGCCATAGGCATGGAGTCTTCAGAGAAGAACCCAGCCGAGTCTCCCCTTCTCCGATAGGGTGGTCAAGCTGGAGGTCCTCAAATCCCTTCGTTATTTCATCCACCATCACCTTAGCATATATATCCTTCTGGGATCGGCCGGTAGTGAAAAGTTGCACCGGGTTCATTAGGAAAAACAGAGCCAACAGCCGCCTTGACCTTCATATTAATCCATTGCGTCATAAGGTGGCAATTTTGAGCCTCCGTGATAGCATCCACGGGATAGCTGGCAGGAGCCGTCAAGACAAGCTGCGGCTGAAGCAGCTCGGTGGAAGCCACGCTGCTTCTCCGCTGAGATGGCGGGGTAGCTTCAGGGGAAGCTTCGGCAAGTCGATTGCTGCGATTTGCTTCTCGTTCCTCTATCGCTTGTACCCTTGCGTGCAGCGCCTGGAGTTCGGTCTGCTGCACTTTTTTCCTCCTCTCGTGGCTTTTGTAACCGCCTGCGTCCGGAAACCCAGCCTTCCACGGAATGGAGCCTGGCGTGCCTCGTGTCCGTCCAGGGTTCTCAGGATTTTCGAGGGCCTTTGTGAGCTCGTCGTTCTCTCTGTCTGGAAGGAACGTCCCTTTCTGCGCTACAGCGATATAGTACCGAAGCTTCTTCAAGGTTATGTCAAGTTGCTCATCCGTCCAAATGCACTTCCATATTACAGGGTCCAAGGTTCCGCCAGCCCCGAAGAACCAAGTCCGACAACGGTCTGGCCAGCTCATTGTCTCTGGTTCGATCCCTTTTGCAACCAGATCATTCTCAGCCTTGGCCCACTTAGGCTGGGCTACGAGGTAGCCACCTGACCCCGTGCGATGGTGAAGCTTCTTCTTTGCAACATTTTTCTTGTTTGTCGCCGACATCTTCTTACTCTTTTCCGATGTCTTGTGGGCCACAAATGCAGGCCAGTCATCTCTGATCTTCTCATATATGCCCTTGAATTCTGGTGTCTCTTTTTTCTCGACAAACCTATTCAGGTCTTTCTTCCACCTCCTGAATAGGTCTGCCATCCTCTTAAGAGAAAAATACTTGATTAATTGCTCTTTAACTGGCTTCTCCGGATCATCCTCTGGCGGTAGGGTGAAATTTGTCTTCAGCTCAGTCCAAAGATCATTTTTCTACATATCATTGACGTAAGACACCTCAGGGTCTTCTGTAGCCGGCTTGAACCATTGCTGGATGCTGATCGGGATCTTGTCCCTAACCAGAACCCCGCACTGAGCAACAAATGCCTTCTTTGTTCGGATGGGTTCAATAGGTTGGCCGTCGGGCGCGATTGCTATGATCTCAAACCTTTCATCCGAGCTCAACTTTTTCTTCGGGCCTCGTCTCTTTACCTCAGTTGTGCTCGATCCGGAGGGCTAGAAAAAAGAGCAAAGACTTAATTAATATGTGTACATACCAAAACAATGAATGCATCAATTAGCTAGTCAGCACCGGCTTAACTAATATATATACCTGGCCGGACTCGGTTCGGTCACCGGAGCCATCATCATGGTCTCCTTCTTGCACCGGCATTGGGTCACCGGAGCCGTCCTCATGTTCTTCTTCTTGTACCGGCATTAGGTCACCAGAGCCAGCTTCTTCACCCTCTCCTTCCAGACCATCGGTGTCGTTGAGAAACAACGAGACATCATCACTTCCTTGTGCGATTATGTCCCTCAACATCGCTTCGTTTGCTTCGTCTCGGGCGGTGTCCATAGTTTCTACAAATATTTACAACATGGCAATTATTATTCAAACATGACAAATGGATATATTAGTGGCAAACATAGAACTAGCTAGCTAAACATAGTAAGGAATCATATATATATTAATTAGTGGCCTCGACGCTGCTTCTCTAGGGTTTGGGGTGGCCTCGACAACGCTTCAAGGAGGGGGTAATATCGACCCCCCCCCCCCACGTGTTGAAGCTATCGGGAGGGGGTATATCGACAACGATGACACTACATCTATGTCCCTCGACGACCCTCGTTCCCGATAAAAAAAAGAGGAAGAAGAAGAAAAAAAGAGGAGAATAAAGAATAGAGGAGAAGAACTCCTCTATTCTTTCTTCTCCTCTTTTTTTTCTTCTTCCTCTTCTTTTTTATACTCTTCATCCTCTCATGTTCGAGAGGATCGCCGAGGGGTTGGGAGGTTGCCTAGTGCCGAGCGATCCTCGACCCCTCGAACCCTCGACCCTAGTTCCCGACCCTCGACCCCTCGGCGATCCTCGACACCCTCGTTCCCGATAAAAATTAAGAAGAAGAATAAGAAGAAGAAAAAAGAAGAAAAACAAAGAGAGGAGAAGATCGAAGAAAAAAAAGAAGAAAAAAAGAGGAGAAGAAGAAAGGAATAGTGGAGAGGAAGAGAAAATAGAATATTCTATTTTCTCTTCCTCTCCACTATTCCTTTCTTCTTCTCCTCTTCTTTTTCTTCTTTTTTCTTCTTCTTATTTATTTCTCCTCTTCTTTTCCTCTCCTCTTCTTCTTTCTTTCCTCTTCTTATTTTCTTCTTTCCTATCCTTCTTTTTCTAAAATTGTAACCTTTGCATATATAAAACTTTTCTAAAATTGTAACTTTCTATATATGAACAAAAAACTTTCTATGAACAAAAAAACATTTTTAACATATATATTTAGCAAATTCTAGCCACATACATCACATACACATATACATTATAGCCACATACACATATACATCACATATGAACACAAAAATAAACTAGTAAAAAACATATTGCAACATATGAACAGAAACATATAGCCACATACATACACATACATTATATATATATGAAAAAAAATTAAACTAATAAAAATTGTTGGCGCCGGTGGGGTAGAGGGGCATGGCGGCAGCGGTGGCGCCGGCGGCGCAGGGCAGGGGCGGCGCACGGCAGCCGCGTAGGGCAGGGGCGGCGGCGCGGCGGCCGCGTAGGAGAGGGGCGCAGGGGCGCAGGACGGAGGGGCTGTGCTCACAGGGGGCGGCGGCGTCGGCGAAGGCGATTAGCCTGACGGTGTCGGTGGCGGCAGCGACGGCGAAGGCGAGCAGCCTGACGGCGTCGATGGCGATGGCGACAAGGAGAAGCAGGGGCGTCGGGCGGTGACGGCGACGAGGAGGAGCAGGGGGCGTCGGGGGAGAAGTGCGTGATTTGGTCGAAAACTGCTAAGTGTTTGCTTATATAGAAAAGGCTTTGGTCCCGGTTCATGGCACCAACCGGGACCAATGCCCCCCTTTAGTCCCGGTTGGTGCCACCAAACGGGACCAAAGGTCCCTTTTCAGCAGCCCAAAGGGCGGGAAGCGGCGGCCTTTGGTCTCGGTTGGTGGCACCAACCGGGACTAAAGGGAGGAATTTCGTGAAACCTTTCATAATCTTCAGACATGTCTGTCTTGCCCTCCACTCCCAGGATGTCCCTTTTTCCTGAAAGAACTATGTGGCGCTTTGGCTCATCGTATGATGTATTCATTTCCTTATCTTTTCTTTTTCTCGGTCTGGTAGACATGTCCTCCACATAGATAACCTGTGCCACATCATTGGCTAGGACGAACGGTTCGTCAGTGTACCCAAGATTTTTCAGATCGACTGTTGTCATTCCGTACTGTGGGTCTACATGTACCCCGCCTCCTCACGGATTGACCCATTTGCACTTAAACAAAGGGACCTTAAAATCTTGTCCATAGTCAAGTTCCCATATGTCCACTATGTAACCATAATATGTGTCCTTTCCCTTCTCGGTTGTTGCATCAAAGCGGACACCGCTGTTTTGGTTGGTGCTCTTTTGATCTTGGTCAATCGTGTAGAATGTATTCACATTTATCTCGTATCCTTTGTAAATCAATACAGTCAAAGATGGTCCCCTCGACAACAAGTACAACTCATCACAAACAGTGTTGTCACCTCTGAGACGTGCTTCCTACCAACTGCTGAAAGTCCTAATGTGTTCACATGTAATCCAGTGGTCGCATTGCTCCGGGTGTTTGGAGCGCATACTGTTCTTGTGTTCATCGACATACGGGGTCACCAAGTAGAGTTCTGTAGAACTGTGTAGTGTGCTTGAGACCAAGAATGCCCGTCCCTGCATATTGTTGAGTCCGCTCCTAGTGTGCCTTTTCCAGTCAGTCTCCCCTCATACCGCGATTTAGAGAGACCTATCTTCTTAAGGCAAGGAATGAAGTCAACACAAAACCCGATGACATCCTCTGTTTGATGGCCCATGGAGATGCTTCCTTCTGGCCTAGCGCGGTTACGAACATATTTCTTTAGAACTCCCATGAACCTTTCAACTAATGGCCTTAGGTACACATCAATGTCGTTACCGGGTTGCTTAGGGCCTTGGATGAGAACTGGCATCATAATGAACTTCCGCTTCATGCACATCCAAGGAGGAAGGTTATACATACATAGAGTGACCGGCCAGGTGCTGTGATTGCTGCTCTGCTCCCTGAAAGGATTAATTCCATCCGCGCTTAAAGCAAACCATACGTTCCTTGGGTCCTTTGCAAACTCATCCCAGTACTTTCTCACGATTTTTCTCCACTGTGATCAACTATATGATCCGTCAGCGGGTGCTCTCAACTTCCCGTCTTTCTTACGGTCCTCACTGTGCCATCGCATCGACTTGGCATGCTCTCCGTTTCTGAATAGATGTTTCAACCGTGGTATTATAGGAGCATACCACATCACCTTCACAGGAACCCTCTTCCTGTGGGGCTCGCCATGAACATCACCAGGGTCATCTCATCTGATCTTATACCGCAATGCACCGCATACCGGGCATGCGTTCAGATCCTTGTATGCACCGCGGTATAGGATGCAGTCATTAGGGCATGCATGTATCTTCTCCACCTCCAATCCTAGAGGGCATACGACCTTCTTTGCTGCGTATGTACTGTCAGGCAATTCGTTATCCTTTGGAAGCTTCTTCTTCAATATTTTTAGTAGCTTCTCAAATCCTTTGTCAGGCACAGCATTCTCTGCCTTCCACTGCAGCAATTCCAGTATGGTACCGAGCTTTGTGTTGCCATCTTCGCAATTGGGGTACAACCCTTTTTTGTGATCCTCTAACATGCGATCGAACTTTAGCTTCTCCTTTTGACTTTCGCATTGCGTCCTTGCATCGACAATGACCCGGCGGAGATCACCATCATCGGGCACATCGTCTGGTTCCTCTTGATCTTCAGCAGCTTCACCCATTGCAGCATCATTGGGCACATCGTCTGGTTCCTCTTGATCTTCACCAGCTCCCCCCGTTGCAGCATCACGGTATTCAGGGGGCACATAGTTGTCATCATACTCTTCTTCTTCGTCGTCTTCCATCATAACCCCTATTTCACCGTGCCTCGTCCAAACATTATAGTGTGGCATGAAACCCTTGTAAAGCAGGTGGGTGTGAAGGATTTTTCGGTCAGAGTAAGACTTCGTATTCCCACAATCAGGGCATGGACAAAACATAAAACTATTCTGCTTGTTTGCCTCAGCCGCATCGAGGAACTCATGCACGCCCTTAATGTACTCGGAGGTGTGTCTGTCACCGTACATCCATTGCTAGTTCATCTGCGTGCATTATATATAATTAAGTGTCCAAATTAATAGAAGATCATCATCACATTAAAACCAAAGTACATACATAGTTCTCATCTAACAACATATAGCTCTCCAGAGCATCTAATTAATTAAACCATACATTGAAACTATGTAAAACATTTTAATGCGAAAACAAAGGCGATCATAATCGCAACCCAGGTAACAATTGATCCAACGGCATAATGATACCAAGCCTCGGTATGAATGGCATATTTTCCAATCTTTCTAATCTTCAAGCGCATTGCATCCATCTTGATCTTGTGAGCATCAACGACATCCGCAACATGCAACTCCAATATCATCTTCTCCTCCTCAATTTTTTTTATTTTTTCCTTCAAGAAATTGTTTTCTTCTTCAACTAAATTTAACCTCTCGACAATAGGGTCGGTTGGAATTTCCGGATCACATACATCTTAGATAAATAAAATCTATGTCACGTTGGTCCGCATAATTTTCATAAACAATAAATGAACCAATAGTTATAAAGATTAATATATATACCACATCCGAATCATAGACAGGACGAGGGCCGACGGGGGCGGATACCAAAACCATCGCACTATATAAGATGCAATAATAAAAGTAAGAAAATGATATAAGTATCTATCTAAACATACAAGTAAGAATATTTTTCCTATCAGAAAGAAGATAAGAACAAGAGGCTCACCATGGTGGTGTCGGTGATGAGATCGGCGCGGGTGATCGAGCTTTGAGGTCGAGCTTCGAGAGGAGAAAGCTTAACTAGTGTGGCTCGGGCATTTCATCGAACACCTCATGTGCATAGGAGGTGAGCTACAGCACCACAAACCCCTCCCCTCGCCGGCCCAAAAAAACAGAGCACTGGAGTGCTCTGCTCGCAGGCGAGGGTATATATAGGCACTTCATTGGTCCCGGTTCGTGGCATGAACCGGGACTAGAGGCCCCCCTTAGGTCCCGGTTCAGGCCACCAACCGAGACCAATGGTGGTGGGCCAGGAGCCAGGCCCATTGGTCCCGGTTCGTCCCACCAACCGGGACCAAAAGGTCCAGACGAACCGGGACCAATGGCCCACGTGGCCTCGCCCCCCCTGGGCTCACGAACCGGGTCCAATGCCCCCATTGGTCCCGGTTCTAGTCTGAACCGGGACTAATGGGCTGACCCGGCCTGGACCATTGCCCCCTTTTCTACTAGTGGCATGGACAACACATAAAACCATTCTGCTTGTTTGCCTCAGCCACTTCGAGAAAATTATGCACGCCCTTAATGTACTCAGAGGTGTGTTTGTCATCATACCTCCATTATCAGTTCATCTGCGTGCATTATATATAATTATGTGTGTCAAAAGTAAGAAAATCAGACAAATATCTATCTAAAGTAAGAAAATCAGACAAGTATCAGAAAGAAGATAAGAACAAGAGGCTCACCACGGTGGTGCCGGCGACGAGATCGGCACGGGCGATCAACGGTGGTGAAAACCGGGACGGGGCATGACAAACCGCTAAATATAGACAAATCTCGGGAAAAATGGAGCTTCGAGAGGAGAAAGCTTAACTAGTGTGGCTCGGGCACTTCATCGAACACCTCATGTGCATAGGAGGTGAACTAGAGCACCCAAATGCCCTCCCCTCGCCGGCTTGAAAAAACAGAGCACTGTGGAGTGCTCTGCCGCGGCGATGGGTATATATAGGCAATTTATTTGTCCCGGTTCGTGGCACGAACCAGAACTAAAGCCCCCCCCCCTTCTACACCGGTTCAAGGCATGAACCGGTACTAATGGATGTGGGCCAGGAGTGAGGACCGTTGGTCCCAGTTCGTGCCTAGAACCAAGACAAATGGGTCCAGACGAACTGGGACCAATGCCCACGAGGCCCCGGCCGGCCCCCTGGGCTCATGAACCGGGTCTTATCCCCCCCCCCCCCATGGGTCCAAGTTCGTGAAGAACCGGGACTAATAGGCTGGCCAGGCCTGAACGATAGCCCTGTTTTCTACTAGTTTTTGGCAATTAGATATTAGGAATCGCAAGATATGTTATATATTGTATATATGCATGAACGTGTACTATATGTAGTAGCGTCGAATAGATATACGAAAACTTTGTTCGACCAAGCACGGAGAAAAAGAGGTCACTTCTCTATATTCATGACGATGTTGTGTAATGGTTCCTTCATTGCTATATGTAGTAGCTAGTGTCGAGTTGAATGGAAAATATAAAATAAGAATGAAAACCCTAAATGAAAAATTATTGAATGATAAACAAAAAAGAAATGGGAAACACAATATGAAACCACTAACCCTCCAAAACCCTAAACCCCTCCTTTCAAAAAAAACCCATAAACCCCAGCGCTGCCTTTTAGCCCAGTTGGTGTTAACAACTGTGACTAAATATCCTCCTGCCTGGCCTTTCCATGGTGGGCACGTGGGGCCCCTTTAGTCCCGGTTCGTAACACAACTGAGATTAAAAGTTGGGGCATTTAGTCCCGATTTCTTAGTCCCGATTGCACAACCGAGACTAAAGGCCCTTACGAACCGAGATGAATGCCTTGTTTTCTACGACGGAGCGATCGAGGCACCGATGCAAGGGGAGAAAAAAGGAATGGAGCGTTGACCCATCCAACAATTGGAGAGGATGGGATTGGACGGCTACCAAAATCAGTCAGACAATTTGTAGCAGTCCCTTTAACAAAATCTAGAGAAAAGAATGGGAGCGAGAATTAGAATATGTGAGATTCTAGACTTGTCTAATGGTACCTGTCCTCATCCTTGATTGGCACAAGGATGTCAATGCTTTCAGCAGTGCTCATGAGGCAATTCAAAATCTAATGTAAGTATAATTCACATAGAGATTTTGACTATCAGGAGTAACTGTAATCAATGAAATAAATACGTTAACATGTTTCAAGTAATATTTCACCAAAGTACATTTATCAGCAATGGCTCCTTGCTCCCCTGCAAAACAAAGAAGCAAGGGCTCCTTGCTGTTCATAGAATAGGCAGGCGGTGTACTACCAGTACACAAACTGACCAAGTAAAAAAAAGGTTGTACTTGGCAATTCAAATGTACTAGCAGCTTAGTGCATGCAGGCATACTTCAGACGACTGTATGCCCCAGAGTGAAGAAATCAAGAGGCAACACAACAGGGTGGTTGATCCATGGAATGGTGAGAGATCTGGACGACAGAAGACGCATCTTACTTGTGCTGCACCCCACGTGAATGCCAACAAGGTGGGCATGCCTGTCGTTGAGCCTAGGCAGCAGCATGTAAAGTACGCTACCGCCGTGCTGTTGCCTCCAGACGGGAAACCTGGGTTCAGTCCTCGGCAGCCCCTTCTTCCGGAAGGCATACATCCGCCAGATGCTTTGCATTTTGAACTCCCCAAGTTTTTTCCACTTCTTAGTCTTCTTCTTGGACATGAGCTGTGTGAGGTCCATAGTCCAAACCTTCACATTGGTGTGTCTGGCTCTGTTGTCTGATGGTTCGATGGCAACGAACCAGATGATGGAGTCCCCGACCAAGCCCATTGAGAGCATCATTGATGCTACAGTAGAAGATGCCTTGCTTGAGATCGACCCAGAAAGCATAGTCCTTGGACGAGAAGACCATGTGCGCATTGAAGCGGTCGGAAACGGAAGGCCGACGGCTCTTCGCCACCCACGGATCCATGTCGTTCTGCTGACGCGGCAGTGCCGGAGGCTTCATATTGTGAGGCAGAGGCGGCAGTGACCACAGGCAGAGAACATCTGACTCGTCATCACCCACCCAGTTGGATCTATAGGCCAAGAAGGCCAGAGAATAGCGTTCGTCGTCTTGGCGGTGCACCGGGAGAGGGCACCGTGTAGCGATGGTTCGGCAATCCGGAGGCAGGTATGGGATCATGAAGAGGGTCGCAGTGGCGGAGTCGTAGACGAGGTAGTACGCCCGGAAAGGTCTGGCATCGTGGCTGGCGACGAACACCAGGCTGATGACCATGACATCCCCTTGCATGGAGAAGACGCGGCAGCCCATGAGGAGATTCCTTCCCCAGAAGTGCGCCATCCTGCCGTCGACCTCCGCGCTGAGGAGGTCGAACGCCTCGTCGGACACGCGGATACACATCCGGGGGTAGCGCAGCGGGTCGTCATCGTCGCCGCCGCGGACCAAGTAGAGCGAGATGCCCTCCAAGACGCGCACGCCAGTCGTCCCGCAGCCAACGGCACTCCTCTTGCACTCCACGACCTCTAAGCCAAGCGACCCAGGGTCTCGAAGGAGGTTGTAGTTGCTCACAATGTCGGCAATCATAAGGAACGGCCGGGAACACGCCGCCTTCGCCATGGCGTGCGGGGCTGATCCTCCAGGAGGGGGGTGGGGGGGGGGGGGGGGCTGGGAACGCGCCGCCTTGGTCGCCATGGCTTGCGGGGAAGATCCTCCAGCAGGGGGGTGGCGGGGCTGGGAACGCGCCGCCTTGGTCGCCATGGCTTGCGGCGGCTAGGTTTCAATCGAGTATACAAGGGCAGATCTCGATCAGGTTTTGTCTAGTTTTATTGATTTATGGCGCCCTCTAGTTTTTCTTATTTTCGTCTCAGATAGTCTGGGCACAAAGCATCTTATACATGGGTGTATATAGGAGCTAACCGACCTAGCAAGCAAACCCGAGTTTGGAACTCCTAAACCTACACGGACACGCACACGGCATATACACAGGCAATGCCCACACACGTACGTACGTCGGTGAGTCAAGGGAGGGAAAGAGAAAGTGTTATTGTGAGCCCGAGCTCACAGGCACCCTTTGCTACAGTAAAAAATATTTAAAATTTTTTAAAAACTTGAATTTTTTGGCAACAAACATAGATGTTTTTTCTACATGCGTGCAAAATTTCATGACAAAATGACATTCATGAAGGTCTCGGCAAAAAAGAAAAATCGATGCTCCAAAATGCTTCCAAAAACAATTTTTTTGAGCATGATTTTGTTTTCTTTCCAAGGCCTCCACAAATGTCATCTCATCATGAAAATTAGAACGCATGTAGAAAAACATCAAAATTTCTTGAAAAAAGAAATTCAGATTTTTTGAATTTTTTAATTATTTTTCGGATTTTTCCGGGATCACTGGTCCTTGTGATTACATGCTCCATGTCTGAGGGAAAGGGAGGATCGAATGTGATTTGGAAAAGAAAACGATTCTATACATCCGCATGTAAACATCTGCACGTGTCGGCCGTCTCCACCATGAGTCTTGGCCGGGCCCACAAGTGCGTTTGCGCGACCCAAGCGGACCGGCTCCCGCGCGCGGGCCATGATGAAGCCATGTACCTAGGGAGGGGCACGGACCTGTCCAAAAGGCCCTACCCTAGGACATCTCTAGAAGAAGTCACCTTTCAATTGACTTGAAGGTATCCCACTCGACGGGTTCAAGACACTCGACCAAGAAGCTATCACTCGACCATGAAGCCAACCACTCGACTGCCAGGAGACCTAAGTCACTCCGCAGGAAAACGGTCGGCTATTAAGTAGTCTTTATGGTCATTATAGCACTTTATTAGGGGCGTTACCAGTAACGCCCAACCTTAAATGTACCTTAAACCCTGCATTACTGAGGGCAGGAGGGGGCCGGCGAACTCTATATAAGCCACCCCCTCCTCAGTATGAAGGGTTCGCACCCCTGTAATCCATATACGCATAATCCAATCGACCGCCTCCGGGCTCCGAGACGCAGGGCTATTACTTCCTCCGAGAAGGGCCTGAACTCGTGAACCTCGCGTGCTTACAACTTCTTCATAGCGGAGATCTAGCCTCTCCATACTCACCCCCCTACATCACTGTCAGAGTTAGAACCACGACAGTTGGCGCCCATCGTGGGGCTGGAATCTTAGCGCTTAGTTGGAGAAGTTGCGATCTTTTTCGATCCCTTTGATCATGGTTTCTTGCGGAGTTTTGGTGGAGGGCCGCGAGATCCGTCTCGGCGCGCTCACGTTCATCGCCGACGACTACGCCTGGCTTCAGGAGGCACCACTCGACATCGACGCGCTCCCCGTTCGCGGTGCGACGCACTTCCCCGCATGCATTCGTGGCGTCCTCCTGCGGCAACGTCGACCCAGTATCAGTCGGCCCCCGTGTCGTCTCCCCGCCCTGTCTCTCACCAGCGCAAACGCTTCGGTCGGTCGAGACTTCAGCGGTGGGTGAGGCATGCCGTGGCCCGCCAGTCGGAAGCCCCACAAGTCGCGGCAATCGAGCCCGACGAATCCCTCTGCGGCCTGTTTGACCTGTCGACTGGCTCTGCGGAGACCACATCCTAGTGCGACAGCAGTGACCCAGCGGCTGAGGTTCTGGCGGTCGATGGAACGCACAGTCCTCCCGGTTTCCCTCACGCTGATGGAGGCGCGGGTGGGGGCGACCCGTCGCATCCCCACGATTTGTATCTCCCCGAACCTCTCACGTCATTGCAGCGAGAGGAGCTTCGCCACCGAAACATGGATGCACTCCACACTCCTATCGTCGGAGAAACCCCCGAGGCCCGGGGCTTGGAGGACACACGCTTGGCTAACCTGGCCGAGCGCACTCGACTGGAGAATCTCCAGCGAATACTCGATGAGCAAGCGCGTCAGCGAGCTCCCGAGTCCAGTCGACGTCAGCAAGCTCCCGAGTCCAGTCGGCATCAGCTCTTCCCGCCACCGCAGGTATATCGAACCCTAGTTCAGAATTTGGCCCCTGCGGCCCGTATAGCAGAATCAATTCAGCCCTCTCAGTCGGAGGCTGGCAGGGGCTTGTTGCAGATCAGAGCGTTCCTCCGGGTGGCGGGAAACCAGAATTCTGCCGTTTCTCAGTCGCGGGAAAGGATCCACAGTCGATCCGTTGCAACAGATACAGTCCAGTTGGCTCACAGCCCGAGATCGCCCCCGAGGCGTGAGGGACGTGGTGACCGACATGATTAGTACAGAAGAAATGAGCAGTACGACCACCGATCCGATCGTGATGATCGACGTCGAGTGCCAACCCCTCCCACGAGGAGTGGGTCATATGCTCCTCGACAGCGAGATGACAGGCGCCCTCATAGTGTTGGGCAGAGGATTCCAGTCGACCCCAAGGACCTAGGCTTTGATGCGAGATCAATCCTCGTTCAAAGTTTGGTTGACAGGAACAGAGCTCATCGAGAAGGCCACAACAGAGATGCGCCTGCCAGCAGCAGAGTGCACGTTTCGGGGCCAGAGTGTTTCAGTCGAGCCATCAGAGCCGCAGTGATTCCTCCCAACTTCAGGTTGGCGACTGGAGTTAGCAAGTTCACCGGTGAGTCTAAGCCTGATACTTGGCTCGAAAATTACCGAGTGGCTGTACGGATCGGCGGCAGCAATGATGAGGTGGCTATGAAGCATTTGCCTCTCATGTTAGAAGGCTCAGCCAGAGCGTGGCTAAATAAGTTGGCACCCAGCAGCATCTACACTTGGGAGGTCCTCTCCCGAGTGTTTGTCACAACCTTTGAGGGAACATGCAAGTGACCTGCATGCCTTACAGAATTGTGGTCTTGCGTGCAGAAACCGAATGAAACTCTTAGGGATTACATCCAGAGGTGGATCACATTGCATCACACGGTTGAGAATGTGCCAGATCATCAAGCAGTTTGTGCTTTTAAACAAAGCGTTAAGTACAGAGAACTGAATCTGAAGTTCGGTCGAACTGTAGAGATGTCTCTGAATCAGATGATGGAGATTGCCACCAAATACGCTAATGGTGAAGACGAAATCGACTCCGGAGTGGCAAGCATAAGGCAGTCGCCCAAGAAACCGGAGGAAATTCCAGTCGGAAACAAAAGCGGAAAGCCGAGCTTGCCTCCCCTGGAGAGGACCTGGCCGTAGCCCGGGGAAAATTCCAGGGAAAGCCCAAGGGGCCCTGGAAACCCAAGAAAGTCAAGGATAAAGATGGAAATGATGTTTTGGATCTGCCATGTCACATACACACCAAGAAAGATGAAGAGGGTAATTTTATTTACCCAAAGCATACCACTCGACAGTGCCGGCTCCTGATCGAGCAGTTTCAAGGCAAGCAGTCCAAAGATAAGGAAAATGAGTCGGACAGAGTCGAGGACAAGGAAGATAGTGATGATGGATACCCCCAAGTCAATTCCACCCTGATGATTTTTGCTGATGTCGAAAGCAAAAGTCGACTGAAAGTCATTAACCATGAGGTGAATATGGTTGCTCCGGCAACGCCCAGTTATCTGAAGTGGTCTCAGACTGCCATCACATTCGACCAGTCTGATCACCCTACGCACATTGCCACCCCTGGGAGGCAAGCTTTGGTGGTCGACCCAATTGTCGGAGGCACTCGACTGACCAAGGTCCTGATGGACGGTGGCAGTGGCCTGAACATACTGTACGCTGAAACATTAAAAGGGATGGGCATTCCGATGTCTAGGCTCAGTACCAGCAACATGAGCTTCCACTGAGTCATTCCCGGGAAGAAAGCCGAATCACTCGACCAGATTGCTCTTGATGTGGTTTTCGGTGATTCAAAGAATTACCGCAAGGAAAAGTTGACATTCGAGGTTGTGGACTTACAAAGTGCTTATCATGCCATTTTGGGCAGGCCAGCTTACGCACGCTTCATGGCCTGACCATGTTACGTGTATCTCAAACTGAAGATGCCTGGCCCCAAAGGTGTGATCACTATTATGGGCAATCGGAAGAAGGCAGAAGAGTATTTTTCAGAAAGGCTCAAAGATTGCAGATGATCAGATGGCAGTGGTCGAGCTGCAAGAGTACCAAAAGACTGCCGATCCGAGTGAATTGCTACGGGCCAAGAAGCCTGCTTCAGAATCAGCTTTTCAGTCGTCCAGTGAAACAAAGACAGTCCACATTCACCCGACCGACCCCAACGCTGCCCCGACTCACATCTCCACGACGCTTGACTCCAAATAGGAAGAAGCGCTCGTCCAGCTCCTTCATGAGAACTGGGACATCTTCGCATGGAAACCCTCTGACATGCCTGCAGTTCCCAGAGAGCTGGCTGAGCACCGTCTATGAGTCGACCCAAAATTCAAGCCTGTGAAGGAACATCTTCGAAGGTCCGTTGTCCAGAAGAAGCAAGCCATTGGCGAGGAGGTGGCTCAGCTCTTAGCAGCAGAGTTCATCCGAGAGATTTACCACTCCGAGTGGCTCGCCAATGTCGTCATGGTCCCCAAGAAGGACAAGTCACTTCGCATGTGCATTGATTTCAAACATATCAATCGGGCCTGCCCGAAAGATCATTTTCCTCTCCCTCGCATCGACCAAATAGTCGACTCGACTATGGGGTGCGAGAGATTGTCTTTTCTAGATGCCTATTCCGGGTACCATCAGATCCGTCTATATGGACCCGACGATAGCAAAACAACTTTCGTCACTCCATTCGGATGCTTCTGTTATGTCACCATGCCGTTCGGCCTCGAGAACGCCGGAGCCACGTTCATGAGAATGATTCAGAAGTGTTTACTGACTCAAATCAGTCGGAATGTGGAGGCATACATGGATGATATAGTGGTCAAGTCACGGAAAGGTTCCGACCTGCAGACTGACCTTGCTGAAACCTTTGCCAACCTCAGGAGGTATGATATCAAGCTCAATCCATCAAAGTGCACATTTGGAGTTTTAGGTGGAAAGTTACTCGGTTTTCTCGTTTCCGAACGGGGGATCGATGCCAATCCTGGAAAAGTTGGCACCATACTCCAGATGAAGCGTCCCGTACGCGTGCATGATGTCCAAAAGCTTACAGGCTGCTTGGCCGCCCTAAGTCGATTCATTTCTTGTCTCGGTGAAAAGGCGTTGCCTCTTTACCGACTAATGAAGAAGTCTGACAAGTTCGAGTGGACTCCAGAAGCTGATGCAGCATTTGCAGAGCTCAAAGCTCTGCTCTCCACCCAGCCGGTGCTTGTTGCCCCAATCAGCAAAGAGCCTCTGCTGCTTTACATTGCAGCCATAGGACAAGTTGTCAGTACAGTACTTACGGTCGAGCGGGAAGAAGAAGGAAAGGCCTTCAGAGTTCAGCGCCCAGTTTATTATGTGTCTGAAGTTTTGACCCCTTCAAAACAAAGATACCCTCACTACCAGAAGCTTGTATATGGGATTTATATGACCACGAAGAAGGTTGCACATTACTTCTCTGACCACTCCATTACAGTCGTCAGCGACGCCCCACTGTCAGAGATTCTGCACAACAGAGATGCAACTGGTCGAGTGGCCAAGTGGGCGATTGAACTCCTTCCCTTAGATATCAAGTTCGAAGCAAAGAAGGCTATCTAGTCCCAAGCAATCGCAGATTTCATCGCTGAGTGGATTGAACAGCAACTTCCGACTCAAGTTCACTCGGAGCACTGGACCATGTTCTTCGATGGATCTAAGATGCTGAATGGTTCCGGTGCTGGGGTAGTATTAGTCTCCCCCCGAGGAGATAATCTCAGATACGTTCTCCAGATTCACTTCGATTCCTCCAATAATGAAGCAGAATATGAAGCACTTTTATATGGGTTGCGCATGGCCATTTCACTCGGCGTCCGTCGCCTCATGGTCTATGGCGACTCAGATTTGGTGGTTAATCAGGTGATGAAGGAGTGGGACGTCAGAAGTCCGGCTATGACTGGTTATTGCAATGCAGTGAGAAAGCTAGAAAGGAAATTCGAGGGGTTAGAGCTTCATCACATCCCCGACTGAAAAATCAGGCAGCTGACGATTTGGCAAAGATAGGCTCCAAGAGAGAAGCCATTCCCAGCAACGTGTTCCTGGAACACATTCACTCACCGTCAGTCCAAGAAGATCCTTTTATAGAGGAAGCCCCGCAGCCGAAAAGTGCCACAGATCCGACTGAAGTCGAAGTTCCTGTTGTGGTCGACCTAATCATGGAAGTGTTGGCAATCACTCCTGACTGGACGATACCGTACATCGCGTATATCCTAAGGAAAGAACTCCCAGAGGACGAGGAAGAGGCTCGACAGATCGTCCGACGATCCAAGGCCTTCACAGTCATAAAGGGACAGTTGTATAGAGAAAGCGCGACTGGAATCGGGCAGAAGTGCATAACACCAGAAGAGGGTCAGATAATCCTTGATGATATCCACTCGGGGACCTGTGGTCACCATGCGTCCTCTCGGACCATTGTGGCTAAAGCATACCGAGCGGGATTTTACTGGCCAAGAGCAAATGAGATGGCAAAAGAGATAGTCAGCAAGTGTGGAGGGTGCCAGTTCTACTCCAACATGTCACACAAGCCTGCATCAGCCCTGAAGACCATTCCACTCGTCTGGACCTTTGCTGTCTGGGGACTAGACATGGTTGGTCCACTGAGAACAGGCAGGAGCGGTTTCACTCATGTGCTTATGGCAGTCGACAAGTTTACCAAATGGATTGAAGCTAAACCCATCAAGAATCTTGATGCTTGCACTGCTATCAGTTTCGTCAGAGGGCTAACATTCAGATATGGAGTCCCGCATAGCATCATCTCTGAAAATGGGTCAAACTTCGATTCGGACAAGTTCAGAGCTTTTTGCGCCTCTCAAGGCACACGAGTCGACTACGCGTCGGTCACCCATCCCCAGTCGAATGGACAAGCTGGGAGAGAAAATGGTCTGATTCTCAAAGGACTAAAGCCTCGACTGATGCGTGACCTCAAGCACGCGGCTGGTGCCTGGGTCGACGAGCTTCCGTCAGTTCTGTGGGGATTGAGGACCACCCCCCACCGGTCGACTGGAAGAACTCCATTCTTTCTGGTTTATGGAGCCGAAGCAGTTCTGCCGAGTGATCTTCTTCACAACGCACCCCGATTCGAACTCTATACCGAAGATGAAGTAGAACAAGCCCGGCAAGACGCAGTCGACCTCCTGGAAGAAGAGAGAGATATGGCCATGATCAGATCGACCATTTATCAGCAAGACTTGCGTCGATTCCACGCCAGGAATGTCAAGAGTCGAGCCTTCCAAGAAGGAGATTTGGTCCTCCGAGTGGATCAACAGAAACCACACAAGCTTGCTCCTACTTGGGAAGGCCCCTTCATCGTCACCAGAGTCCTCCACAATGGAGTGTATCACCTCTACAATGTTGATCGCCAGATCAACGAGCCGCGAGCTTGGAATGCGGCACTGCTCCGCCCCTTTTACACTTGAGCTCTCCCTTGGACGAGATGTAATAAGAAAAAATTTCTGCAGTTCATTTTTATCAAAGACAAGAGTGTTCCAATAATTGCTGTCACTTTTGTTTGCATACGAAACCCCCCAGTGGGTGACTTAGCCGTGAATCCGTTTCTCCTAAGTTTGAAAAATCCTACCGAGTGGAGAGCCAGACTCCCACTCGGGGGCTTAGCTGCAGCCCAGTGCTCGCCTAAGTTTGAAAAAATCCTACCGAGTGGAGAGCAATCCTCCCACTCGGGGGCTTAGCTGCAGTCCAGTACTCCCCTAAAGTCTCCCACATAGAGACTTAGCTGCAGTCAGGTACTCGCCTAAGTTTGAAAAATAAATTCCTACCGAGTGGAGAGCAATCCTCCCACTCGGTGGCTTAGCTGCAGTCCAGTACTCGCCTAAGTTCTCCCACTTAGAGACTTAGCTGCAGTCAGGCACTCGCCTAAGTTTGAAAAAACATCCTACCGAGTGGAGAGCAATCGTCCCACTCGGGGGCTTAGTTGTAGTCCAGTACTCACCTAAGTTCTCCCACTTAGAGACTTAGCTGCAGTCAGGCACTCGCCTAAGTTTGAAAAAATCCTACCGAGTGGAGAGCAATCCTCCCACTCAGGGGCTTAGCTGCAGTATAGTACTCGCCTAAGTTCTCCCACTAAGAGACTTAGCTGCAGTCAGCACTCGCCTAAGTTTGAAAAAATCCTACCGAGTGGAGAGCAATCCTCCCACTCGGGGGCTTAGCTGCAGTCCAATACTCGCCTAAGTTCTCCCACTAAGAGACTTAGCTGCAGTCAGACACTCGCCTAATTTTGAAAAAATCCTACCGAGTGGAGAGCAAACCTCCCACTCGGGGGCTTAGCTGCAGCCCAGCGCTCGCCTAAGTGTTTAAAAATCCTACCGAGTGGAGAGCAAACCTCCCACTCGGGGGCTTAGCTGCAGCCCAGCGCTCGCCTAAGTGTTTAAAAATCCTACCGAGTGGAGAGCAAACCTCCCACTCGGGGGCTTAGCTGCAGCCCAGCGCTCGCCTAAGTGTTTAAAAATCCTACCGAGTGGAGGGCAAACCTCCCACTCGGGGGCTTAGCTGCAGCCCAGTGCTCGCCTAAGTGATTAAAAATCCTACCAAGTGAGAGCAAACCTCCCACTAGGGGGCTTAGCTGCAGCCCAGTGCTCGCCTAAGTATTTAAAAATCCTACCGAGTGAGAGCAAACCTCCCACTCGGGGGCTTAGCTGCAGCCCAGCGCTTGCCTAAGTATAGGACACAACCCAATCCGCAAGGACGATGAGGCGCAAGTCGACTCCTACCTTCTCCTTCGGAGCTGCACCACAAATACAAAAGTTATTTCGAGTAAAGATCGAGTTCCACTCAACGGATCATCCATGAAGATATTCAACAATAAATCAAGTTCAGATAAGACCTAAAGGTCCCAGACCTCAGACAAAGTACTCGACGGAGTTTAACTGTTACAAAATCCACTCGGCATTCCGAGGCAAATTTAAAGTGAAGCATAAAAAGTTTTTCATTTCTCAGGTGGAGGACTGGAAGGGGCGACGAACTCGTCCAAGTCGATCCCATCTGCAATACGAGTGGCAGCAGCAATAAAAGTCTACATGAAGTCTTGAAAGTTGTGCTTCCTGGTATTGGCAACTTGGATGGCGGCCAGCTTCTCTTCTTGCGCCTCCTTGCAATGGACGCGGACCAGAGACAGAGCCACATCAACGCCACACCAAGGAGAAGACTTCTTCCACTCCTGCACTCGGTCAGGGATTTCGTTAAGTCGAGTCATCAGAGACTCGAGATCGTTTTGGAGCGTAGACTCTGGCCAAAGTGCCGGGTCGATCCGCGACATGGAAACCTTCAGTCGAGCAAAGTAATCCACGACGCCGTCAATGCGAGATTCCAGTCGGAGCAGGTTAATGGCGGTCTCATCTTTCACAGGAGAGTTGATTGGATCCAAACCTGGTTCGATCTGCCCAGTCTCCTCTTCAAACTTCTGACATAACTCTGCATTCACGACCCAAGGATAAGTCAATTTTCATAGACTGAGTCGACACGAAAAAAAATCAGTCAGAACTGAATATGCACCTTCAAGCTTGATGTACAACTTCTTGGCGAGGCTTCTCAAGTAGCTCTCCAGATCGTCCCTCCTGCGAGCGAAGCCTTCCATCTTTTCGTTCAGGTTGAGGCTATCCTTCTTCCAGTGAGAACACTCCCTGTTGGCTTCATTTAGAGCGGTCTTCAGCTTGGTATTCTCTTCTTCTAGTTGGCCGACCGAAGCCAGCTTCTGTACGGCCAGAGCGGTCTTGTTGTCAGCCTCCTTACGGGCAGCAGCCAAGTCCTGATCCTTCTTCGCCAGAGCTTCTCTCAGTTTATCTGCGAAGAAATGATGATTGATTCGGAAATAGCAGAAGGGTACTCAAGCCTAAAAACTAACAAGTCGACAAAATCGTCTTACCTGCGGCGCCGTTTCTGACCTTTTGCAGCTCTGTTCTAGCCAGCTCCAGATCAAGGTTCAGTTGAATCTGCTGATTCTCCAAGTCAGCCAAGCGGGCTCCAAGATCGCAAGATTTCTGAAATCAAAGGGGAGAAGTTATCATTACAGTGGGTGCACATAGTGTGCCCCCACCGGTTCCTATCCCACCCGACCGGCCCTCGAAGTCGAGTCCAAGATAAGTCGCTTCCGAGTAACTAAGAGACAATGATGGCGTTTCTAAGACTACAGCCGAAGCAAAAACATTCGACAGTAGTCTCGGGGACTACACCCAGTGGGTGCACTCAGCGTGCCCCCACTGTAAAAAAAAGTCGACTGCCCGCAGTCGACGGGATACCGTCCCATTCGACACGGCCTGACCAGACCGAGTGAAGAAACACAGCTACAACAACTCAATATAAAGACTACAGTCGACTGCCAGCAGTCCACCTTAGTCTCGGGGATTACACCCAGTGGGTGCACTTAGCGTGCCCCCACTCGTCCAAGAATTGGCAGACACACCCAGTGGGTGTACAGATATAAAGATCTTCGGAAAAGAGATTCTTCAAACAGCATATCGTAACAGACCAAGTGTTGAAATCGACTGACCTGGACGTTACTCTGAAGAGCCGAGCTCGCGTCATAAGCTGCCTGGCAGGCCTCCCGAGTGACTTTCACTTGTTCCATCATGATCCCCGCCTGGCGTATAGCCTCTTTTGCAGCAGCCGCTTGGTCCTCAGGGACGGGGTACGGGGCAAAAAGCAAAGACGGATCCGCAGTCGACATCGAGGGCCGCACACTCGTCAGAGGAATGGCGAAAGTCACAGAAGCTCGAGTGGGTTCGCCATCGTCCCGAGCTATGGCCTCAGACGCCGGAGCAGATTGGGGGGCCTTGTCAGCCGACGCCCTCTTGTTCCTCCTCACTCTCAGCGGTTCGTTGTTGTCGTCATCTGGGAGGTCGATAACATGAGGAGGAGCTACAAGAAAAAATTCAATCGACCAGAGTTGCAATAAATGTTCAGTCGACTCAAAGCGGAATGTCAGTAATCGTACCAGGGTTGGAGGTAACAGCATCCTCCATCTCTTGGTCGTTGTCCTTCGCGGAGACCTCAGAAGTAGCAGCGCTGCAAATCTCGAAAGTCAGTCAGTTGGCTCAATGAATCAACCAAGGATCTGTCCACGGTCGACAAAGGAAAGCAAGTTTTATTATTACCCGGAAATGGTAGGAACAACAATCTTCATCTTAGGCAGAGCCTTGGGCGGCTTGGACGGCGTCGCGCGTGGGTGCTTGGGAGCCTTCCCAGTCGGCGTAGGAGAAGAGGTCTGAGGGCGTTTCGATGACTGCCCACCAGGAGCAGTCGCCTTGCCACGTTCCCGCGCTGGATCGTGTGTGACCTTGGATCGCCCCTCCGGGCGGGGGGGGGGGGGGGGGGTTCAACCTCCTCCTCCTCCTCTTTGCTGGAGACGATGTCGTCGCCTCCCTCTCCTTCACCGTCTGACTCCCACTCGCCTTGATCGTCCCCACTCTCGCCTCCGCTCGCCTCCCCTTCCTCAGTCGGCTCCTGTGCCCCGTTGGGTGTCGAGTACATCTCGGTAGTTGCCTGGAAAACAACAGACAAGACAAAAGTCAATCGACCAACTCAAAGAAGACCAATGAAGGAAACAAGACCTCAGTCGGGAGCATAAAGACATACCTGGTCCACTTCATACGAATTGTCGAGTGGAACTACCCTCGTGGCTCCTCGGGGGTTGTCTTTGTTCCCCGTGATGCTCGACAGCCACCCCTCCAATATCTCATCAGTGACCTCCTCCGGGTGGACCCAAGTGGTGTCATCGAGGCCCGAGTACAGCCACATCGGGTGGTCACGCGCCTGGAGCGGTTGGATGCGCCTCTGGAGGAAGACCTCCAGCAAGTCCATAACAGTCACGCCCTCACGGACAAGCTCGACCACTCGACCATCCAGCACTTTGACTTGGGCCTTTTCCTCCGGCGTCACTTTCAGAGAAGCAGGTTTTTCAGCTCGGTCGAGAGAGAAAGGAGGAAGTCCAGTCGACTGCCCTGGGGTCGCCTGGTCTTGACAGTAAAACCAGGTCGCCTGCCAACCGCGGACCGACTCCGGGAAAGTGATAGATGGAAACAACTATTTCCCCTCAACTGGATCACCAGGCCCCCGCACAGCTGGATCACCTACGTCCTCTCGTCACTCGACTTGGCCTTCTTGACCGATTGAGAACGGCAGGTAAAGATGTGCTTGAAGAGTCCCCAATGGGGGCGGCAACCCAAGAAAGCCTCACACATGGAAATGAAAGCAGCAAGGTATACGATGGAGTTGGGAGTGAAGTGGTGGAGCTGCGCTCCGAAGAAGTTCAGGAAACTCCGGAAAAAAAGGATGGGGCGGCAGAGAAAACCCGCGGTCGATGTGGGTGGCTAGGAGCACGCACTCACCGTCGCGGGGTTGAGGTTCGATCTCTCTCCCCGGGAGACGCACAGCTTCGTGGGGAATGACTCCCCCCTCGACCATGTCATCGAGATCCTCTTGCCGGAGCACCGACGGCATCCAATCGCCCTGGATCCAGCCCCGGGGCAGAGCAGACCTTGAGGAGGATCCGCCCCGAGCGGACCTCTTCCCTTTCACCTGCGCCGCCGCCTTCTTCGCGCGCTCCAGAGCAGATGTCTTGTCCTTTGCCATCGTCGCCGGCAAATCTCGCACAGGCCTGTGGCGCTAGGGTAAGAGCAGAGGTGGCGGAAGAACTTGCGAAGGGAGAGAGGAAGAAGAAAGGAGAATAAAGCACACTGTTTGGAAACCCCGAGCCGACAACTTATAAGGGGCCGCTTCCGAGTGGCTGACTGGTAGGCCCAGGCTATCCAGTCAAATCCCGCAGCAGACGCGCGCGCAGTATGTGGCGAAAAAGGCGACGCAAGGATCGAGGAGCTTCTGCTTTATCGCTTCCGACTACTGCGACCGCTCCCATCCCGCGCGCTTCCCGAAATCCGAATCCCGCGACATCCGCAGGCCGCAGAACAACTTGTCAAAACGGAAGACCCCGCTCGCACCAACACTCGGTATGTCACAAGTAAAGAAATTCACTCGACGAAAGGCCTGGAATGGATCAAGGCGACTGAAAGAGGTTGATGACATCATCCGTGACGGTTGGCCCAAAACGAGGCACTCACGTAGCCCAAAGAACCAGTCGGAAAGATCTCCAACTCTTTCCCCACTCTAACCTCGATCCATTCGGGGGCTAATGATGAAGCCATGTACCTAGGGTAGGGGCACGGACCTGTCCAAAAGGCCCTACCCTACGACATCCCTAGAAGAAGTCACCTTTCAATCGACTTGAAGGTATCCCACTCGACGGGTTCAAGACACTCGACCAAGAAGCTATCACTCGACCATGAAGCCAACCACTCGACTGCCAGGAGACCTAAAGTCACTCCGCAGGCAAACGGTCGGCTATTAAGTAGTCTTTATGGTCATTATAGCACTTTATTAGGGGCGTTACCAGTAACGCCCAACCTTAAATGTACCTTAAACCCTGCATTACTGAGGGCAGGAGGGGGCCGGCGAACTCTATATAAGCCACCCCCTCCTCAGTATGAAGGGTTCGCACCCCTGTAATCCATACACGCATAATCCAATTGACCGCCTCCGGGCTCCGAGACGTAGGGCTATTACTTCCTCCGAGAAGGGCCTGAACTCGTAAACCTCGCGTGCTTACAGCTTCTTCATAGCTGAGATCTAGCCTCTCCATACTCACCCCCCTACATCACTGTCAGAGTTAGAACCACGACAGGCCACTTGCTTCTTTTTTTCCTGGAAGACACGCACTCGTCGTTCCTAAGAGAATCTTCAACAGACGTGCTAGTTTTTGGCGTGCACGGAAAAAGATGCCGCTTTTGCGCGCGCGATCCCGGTTAACACGCTCCAGCAGGCTCGCGAAAGTCCGGCGCTAAAAGAAATTGCGCGCACGTGAAAAAGCGGCAGCGCGCCGGCGGCCAACGCGCTCTATAAAACCAGCGCGGGGGCACCCGCCAACCGCCGTATCCATTGCCTCCTTCTTCCTCGTCGCCCCCTTCTTCCTCGGCTCCAGTGCCTCGCCACTGCCTCCGTGCCTACTCCCTGCGCCGCGGGCCATGCCTTCGCGCCCCCGGAGCAGCTCCGGCTTTCGTGGCGTCCACCTCCGCCCCCCGGCTTGTACTATGCGGAGAGTGTTGGGGAACGTAGCAAAAATTCAAAATTTTCCTACGTGTCACCAAGATCTATCTATGGAGAGACTAGCAACGAGGGGCAGGAGAGTGCATCTACATACCCTTGTAGATCGCTAAGCGGAAGCGTTCAAGTGAACGGGGTTGATGGAGTCGTACTCGTCGTGATCCAAATCACCGATGATCCTAGTGCCGAACGGACGGCACCTCCGCGTTCAACACACGTACAGCCCGGTGACGTCTCCCACGCATTGAGGGAGAGGTTGAGGAAGACTCCATCCAGCAGCAGCACAACGGCGTGGTGGTGGTGGAGGAGTGTGGCAATCCTGCAGGGCTTCGCCAAGCACCACGGGATATGAGGAGAAAGAGAGGGAGGGCTGCACCAACGAGAGAGATCAAATCGCATGTTACGAGCAGCCCAAACCTCAACTATATATAGGGGAAGGGGAGGGGCTGCGCCCCCTTTAGGGTTTCCACCCCTAGGGGTGGCAGCCAGCCTAGATCCCATCTCAGGGGGGCGGCCAAGGGGGAGGGGAAGAGGGAGGCGCACCAGGATGGGCCTTAGGGCCCATCTGCCCTAAGGTTTGCCCCCTTCTCCTCTCCCTTGCTCCTTGGGCCCTTGTGGGGGGGCGCACCAGCCCACCTGGGGCTGGTCCCCTTCCACACTTGGCCCATGAAGCCCTCCGGGGCTGGTGGCCCCACTTGGTGGACCCCCGGGACCCTCCCGGTGGTCCCGGTACGTTACCGATAAACCCCGAAACTTTTCCGGTGACCAAAACAAGACTTCCCATATATAAATCTTTACCTCCGAACCATTCCGGAACTCCTCGTGACATCCGGGATCTCATCCGGGACTCCGAACAACATTCAGTAACCACATACAAACTTCCTTTATAACCCTAGTGTCATCGAACCTTAAGTGTGTAGACCCTACGGGTTCGGGAGACATGCAGACATGACCGAGACGTTCTCCAGTCAATAACCAACAGCGGGATCTGGATACCCATGTTTGCTCCCACATGTTCCACAATGATCACATCGGATGAACCACGATGTCAAGGACTTAATCAATCCCGTATACAATTCCCTTTGTCAATCGGTATGATACTTGCCCGAGATTCGATCGTCGGTATCCCGATACCTTGTTCAATCTCGTTACCGGCAAGTCTCTTTACTTGTTCCGTAACACATCATCCCGTGATCAACTCCTTGATCACATTGTGCACATTATGATGATGTCCTACCGAGTGGGCCTAGAGATACCTTTCCGTCACACGGAGTGACAAATCCCAGTCTCGATTCGTGCCGACCCAACAGACACTTTCGGAGATAACCGTAGTGTACCTTTATAGCCACCCAGTTACGTTGTGACGTTTGGCACACCGAAAGCACTCCTAGGGTATCTGGGAGTTGCACAATCTCATGGTCTAAGGAAATGATACTTGACATTAGAAAAGCTTTAGCATACGAACTACACGATCTAGTGCTATGCTTAGGATTGGGTCTTCCCCATCACATCATTCTCCTAATGATGTGATCCCGTTATCAACGACATCCAATGTCCATGGTCAGGAAACCGTAACCATCTATTAATCAACGAGCTAGTCAACTAGATGCTTACTATGGACATGGTGTTGTCTATGTATCCACACATGTATCTGAGTTTCCTATCAATACAGTTCTAGAATGGAAAATAAACGATTATCATGAACAAGGAAATATAATAATAATCAATTTATTATTGCCTCTAGGGCATATTTCGAACAGTCTCCCACTTGCACTAGAGTCAATAATCTAGTTCACATCGATATGTGATTAACACTCAAGGTCACATCCCCATGTGACTAACACCCAAAGAGTTTACCAGAGTCAATGATCTAGTTCACATTTACCATGTGATTAACACTCGATGAGTTCTAGGTTTGATCATGTTATGCTTGTGAGAGAGGTTATAGTCAAAGGGTCTGAATCTTTCAGATCTGTGTGTGCTTTACAAATCTCTATGTCATCTCCTAGATGTAGCTACCACGTTCTATTTGAAGCTATTCCAAATAACTGTTCTACTATACGAATCCAGTCTACTACTCAGAATAATCTAGATTAGTGTCAAAGTTTGCATCGGCGTAACCCTTTACGACGAACTCTTTTACCACCTCCATAATCAAGAAAATTCCTTAGTCCACTAGTTACTAAGGATAACTTTGACCACTGTCCTTTGATCCATTCTTGGATCACTCTTGTACCCCTTGACTGAAACATGGCAAGGCACACTTCAGGTGCGATACACATCATAGCATATTGTAGAGCCTATGTCTTAAGCATAGGGGACAACCTTCGTCCTTTCTCTCTATTCTACCGTGGTCGAGCTTTAAGTCTTAACTTCATACCTTACAACTCAGGCAAGAACTCCTTCTTTGACTGATCCATCTTGAACACCTTCAAGATCATGTCAAGGAATGTGCTCATTTGAAAGTACTATTAAGCATTTTGATCTATCCTTATAGATCTTGATGCTCAATGTTCAAGTAGCTTAATCCAGGCTTTCCATTGAAAAACACTTTCCAAATAACCCTATATGCTTTCCAGAAATTCGACGTCATTTCTGATCAACAATATCTCAACAACATATACTCATCAGAAATTCTATAGTGCTCCCACTCACTTCTTTGGAAATACAAGTTTCTCATAAACTTTGTATACACCCAAAATCTTTGATCATCTCATCAAAGCATACATTCCAACTCCGAGATGCTTACTCCAGTCCTTTGCTTACTTATTAGCATCTTTCAGGATTGACAAAACCTTCTGGTTGTATCACATACAACCTTTCCTCAAGAAAATCGTGAGGAAACAATGGTTTTTGACATCCTATCTGCAAGATTTCATAAATAATGCAGTGACTGCTAATATAATTCCAACAGACTCTTAGCATCGCTACGAGTGAGAAAGTCTCACCGTAGTCAACTCCTTGAACTTGTCGGGAAACTTCTTAACGACAAGTCGAGCTTTCTTAATGGTGACATTTACCATCATTTTCCGTCTTCCTTTTAAAATCCATATGTACCTAACAGCCTTACGACCATCAAGTAGTTCTTCCAAAGTCTACACTTTGTTTTCATATATGGATCCACTCTCAGATTATATGGCCTCGAGCCATTTATCGGAATCTGGGCCCACCATCACTTCTCCATAGCTCGTAGGTTCATTGTTGTCTAGCAACATGACTTTCAAGACAGGATTACGTACCACTCTGAAGTAGTACGCATCCTTGTCATCCTACGAGGTTTGGTAGTGACTTGATCTGAAGTTTCATGATCACTATCATAAGCTTCCACTTCAATTGGTGTAGGTGCCACAGGAACAACTCTTTGTGCCCTGTCACACACTAGTTGAAGAGACGGTTCAATAACCTCATCAAGCCTCCACCATCCTCCCACTCAATTCTTTCGAGAGAAACTTTTCCTCGAGAAAGGACCCGATTCTAGAAACAATCCCTTATTGCTTTCGGATCTGAGACAGGAGGTATACCCAACTGTTTTGGGTTTCCTATGAAGATGCATTTATCCGCTTTGGGTTCGAGCTTATCAGCCTGAAACCTTTTCACATAAGCGTAGCAGCCCCAAACTTCTAAGAAATGACAGCTTAGGTTTCTCTAAACCATAGTTCAGACGGTGTCATCTCATCGGAATTACGTGGTGCCCTATTTAAAGTGAATGTGGTTGTCTCTAATGCCTAACCCATAAACTATTGTGGTAATTCGATAAGAAACATCATGGTATGAATCGTATCCAATAGGGTGAAGTTATGATGTTCGGACACACCATCACACTATGGTGTTCCAGGCTGTATTAGTTGTGAAACAATTTCCACAATGTCTTAATTCTGTGCCAAACTCGTAATTCACATATTCATCTCTATGATCATATCATAGATCTTTTATCCTCTTGTCACGACGATCTTTCAACTTCACACTGAAATTACTTGAACCTTTCAATAATTCAGACTCATGATTCATCAAGTAAATATACTCAACATCTACTCAAATCATCTGTGAAGTAAGAACATAACGATATCCACTACATGCCTCAGCACTCATTGGACTGCACACATCAAAATGTATTACTTCCAACAAGTTGCTTTTTAGTTCCATTTTACTGAAACCGAGGCTTTCAGTCATCTTGCCCATGTGGTATGATTTGCATGTCTCAAGTTATTCAAAATCTAGTGAGTACAAAACGGTCCATTTGCATGGAGTTTCTTCATGCATATATACCAATATACATGGTTCGCATGTCTCAAACTTTTCAAAAACGAGTGAGCCCAAAGATCCATCAACATGGAGCTTCTTCATGCATTTTATACCAATATGACTTACGTGGCAGTGCCACAAGTAGGTGGTACTATCATTACTATCTTATATCTATTGGCATGAACATGTGTATCACTACGATCGAGATTCAATAAACCATTCATTTTAGGTGCAAGACCATTGAAGGTATCATTCAAATAAATAGAGTAACCATTATTCTCCTTAAATGAATAACCGTATTGCGATAGACATAATCCAATCATGTCTATGCTCAACGCAAACACCAATGTCGATGGTAGAGGGAGCGTACGATATTTGATCAACTTTGGAAATACTTCCAACATATATCGTCATCTCACCTTTTAGCTAGTCTCCATTTATTCCGTAGCTTTTATTTCGAGTTACTAACACTTAGCAACCGAACCGGTATCTAATACCCTGGTGCTACTAGAAGTACTAGTAAAGTACACATCAACACAATGTATATCCAATATACTTCTATCGACCTTGCCAGCCTTCTAATCTACCAAGTATCTAGGGTAATTCTGCTCCAGTGGCTGTTCCCTTTATTACAGAAGCACTTAGTCTCGGGTTTGGGTTCAAACTTTGGGTTTCTTCACTAGAGCAGCAGCTGAATTGCTGTTTCATGAAGTATCCCTTCTTGCCCTTGCCCATCTTGAAACTAGTGGTTTCACCAACCATCAACAATTGATGCTCCTTCTTGATTTCTACTTTTATGGTGTCAAACATCGCGAATATCTCAAGGATCATCATATATGTCCCTGATATATTATAGTTCATCACGAAGCTCTAGCAGCTTGGTGGTAATGACTTCGGAGAAACATCACTATCTCATCTGGAAGATCAACTCCCTCTCGATTCAAATGATTGTTGTACTCAGACAATCTGAGCACAAGCTCAACAATTGAGCTTTTCTCCCTTAGTATGTAGGCTAAGAAAATCGTCGGAGGTCTTATACCTCTTGACGTGGGCACGAGGCTGAAATTCCAATTTCAGCCCTCGAAACATCTTATATGTTTCATGACGTTTCAAAACCGTCTTCGGTGCCTCAACTCTAAACCATTTAACTGAACTATCATGTAGTTATCAAAACTTGTATGTCAGATGTTCGCAACATCCACAGACAACGTTCGAGGTTCAGCACACTGAGCGGTGCATTAAGGACATAAGCCTTCTAAGAAGCAATGAGGACAATCCTCAGTTTACGGACCTAGTCCGCGTAATTGCTACTATCAACTTTCAACTAATTTTTTTCTCTAGGAACATATCTAAACAGTAGAACTAAAGCGCGAGCTACGACATAATTTGCAAAATCCTTTTTGACTATGTTCAGGATAAACAAGTTCATCTTATGAACTCCCACTCAGATAGACATCCCTCTAGTCATCTAAGTGATTACATGATCCGAGTCAACTAGGCCGTGTCCGATCATCACGTGAGACGGACTAGTCAACATCGGTGAACATCTTCATGTTGATCGTATCTACCATACGACTCATGCTCGACCTTTCGGTCTCTTGTGTTTCGAGGCGATGTCTGTACATGCTAGGCTCGTCAAGTCAACCTAAGTGTTTCGCGTGTGTAAATCTGGCTTACACCTGTTGTATGTGAACGTAAGAATCTAACACCCGATCATCACGTGGTGCTTCGAAACAACGAACTGTCACAACGGTGCACAGTTAGGGGGAACACTTTCTTGAAATTATTATGAGGGATCATCTTATTTACTACCGTCATTCTAAGCAAATAAGATGTATAAACATGATAAACATCACATGCAATCAAATAGTGACATGATATGGCCAATATCATATTGCTCCTTTTGATCTCCATCTTCGGGGCTCCATGATCTTCATCGTCACCGACATGACACCATGATCTCCATCATCGTGTCTTCATGAAGTTGTCTCGCCATCTATTACTTCTACTACTACAGCTAACGGTTAGCAATAAAGTAAAGTAATTACATGACGTTTATGTTGGCACGCAGGTCATAAATAAATTAAGACAACTCCTATGGCTCCTGCCGGTTGTCATACTCATCGACATGCAAGTCGTGATTCCTATTACAAGAACATGATCATCTCATACATCACATATATCATTCATCACATCCTTTGGCCATATCACATCACATAGCATACCCTGCAAAAACAAGTTAGACGTCCTCTAATTGTTGTTTGCATGTTTTACGTGGCTGCTTTGGGTTTCTAGCAAGAACGTTTCTTACCTACGCAAAGACCACAACGTGATATGCCAATTACTATTTACCCTTCATAAGGACCCTTTTCATCGAATCCGATCCGACTAAAGTGGGAGAGATAGACACCCGCTAGCCACCTTATGCAAC
Source organism: Triticum aestivum (assembly GCF_018294505.1). Taxonomy (NCBI): domain Eukaryota; kingdom Viridiplantae; phylum Streptophyta; class Magnoliopsida; order Poales; family Poaceae; genus Triticum; species Triticum aestivum. The sequence continues at coordinate 632,119,798 of NC_057806.1, forward strand.
TAGTGCATGTCAGTCGGTGGAACCGGTCTCACGTAAGCGTACGTGTAAGGTTGGTCTGGGCCGCTTCATCCCACAATGCCGCCGAATCAAGATTGGACTAGTAACGGTAAGCATATTGAACAAAATCAACGCCCATAACTACTTTGTGTTCTACTCGTGCATAGAATCTACGCAATAGACCTAGCTCATGATGCCACTGTTGGGGAACGTAGCAGAAATTCAAAATTTTCCTATGTGTCACCAAGATCTATCTATGGAGAGACTAGCAACGAGGGGAAGGAGAGTGCATCTACATACCCTTGTAGATCGCTAAGCGGAAGCGTTCAAGTGAACGGGGTTGATGGAGTCGTACTCGTCGTGATCCAAATCACCGATGATCCTAGTGCCGAACGGACGGCACCTCCGCATTCAACACACGTACAGCCCGGTGACGTCTCCCACGCCTTGATCCAGCAAGGAGAGAGGGAGAGGTTGAGGAAGACTCCATCCAGCAGCAGCACAATGGCGTGGTGGTGGTGGAGGAGTGTGGAAATCCTGTAGGGCTTCGCCAAGCACCACGGGATATGAGGAGAAAGAGAGGGAGGGCCGCACCAACGAGAGAGATCAAATCGCGTGTAATGAGCAGCCCAAACCTCAACTATATATAGGGGAAGGGGAGGGGATGTGCCCCCATTAGGGTTTCCACCCCTAGGGGTGGCAGCCAGCCTAGATCCCATCTAAGGGGGGCGGCCAAGGGGGAGGGGAAGAGGGAGAAGCACCAGGATGGGCCTTAGGGCCCATCTGCCCTAGGGTTTGCCCCCTTCTCCTCTCCCTTGCGCCTTGGGCCCTTGTGGGGGGGCGCACCAGCCCACCTGGGGCTGGTCCCCTTCCACACTTGGCCCATGAAGCCCTTCGGGGCTGGTGGGCCCACTTGGTGGACCCCCGGGACCCTCCCGGTTGTCCCGGTACGTTACCGATAAACCCCGAAACTTTTCCGGTGACCAAAACAGGACTTCCCATATATAAATCTTTACCTCCGGACCATTCCGGAACTCCTCGTGACGTCCGAGATCTCATCCGGGACTCCGAACAATATTCAATAACCACATACAAACTTCCTTTATAATCCTAGCGTCATTGAACCTTAAGTGTGTAGACCCTACGGGTTCGGGAGACATGCAGACATGACCGAGACGTTCTCCGGTCAATAACCAACAGCTGGATCTGGATACCCATGTTGGCTCCCACATGTTCCACGATGATCTCATCGGATGAACCACGATGTCAAGGACTTAATCAATCCCGTATACAATTCCCTTTGTCTATCGGTACGATACTTGCCCGAGATTCGATCGTCGGTATCCCGATACCTTGTTCAATCTCATTACCGGCAAGTCTCTTTACTCGTTCCGTAACACATCATCCCGTGATCAACTCCTTGATCACATTGTGCACATTATGATGATGTCTTACCGAGTGGGCCCAGAGATACCTCTCCGTCACACGGAGTGACAAATCCCAGTCTCGATTCGTGCCAACCCAACAGACACTTTAGGAGATACTCATAGTGTACCTTTATAGCCACCCAGTTACGTTGTGACGTTTGGCACACCCAAAGCACTCCTACGGTATCCGGGAGTTTCACAATCTCATGGTCTAAGGAAATGATACTTGACATTAGAAAAGCTTTAGCATACGAACTACACGATCTAGTGCTATGCTTAGGATTGGGTCTTCTCCATCACATCATTCTCCTAATGATGTGATCCCGTTATCAACGACATCCAATGTCCATGGTCAGGAAACCATAACCATCTATTGATCAACGAGCTAGTCCACACATGTATCTGAGTTTCCTATCAATACAATTCTAGCATGGATAATAAACGATTATCATGAACAAGGAAATATAATAATAATCAATTTATTATTGCCTCTAGGGCATATTTCCAACAGAGAGCCGCTCCGGTACTACACGGCTTGTGCTCGGGACGTTCGAGACCGCTCATGGGGGCGTCCGCGCGTATGACGTGGCGGCGTGGCACTTTCGGAGGCCATAGGCGCAGGTGAACTTCGACGACATGTAGACGCGCGAGCAGGCGCAAGACCTTGCGCTTGCCCCGCAACCAATCATCGCGGAGGACCGCCGCATCCAGCAGAGGAGGGACCACCGCCTCCTCATCGCCGAGGCAGATGAGCACGCCATGGAGGTGTGGCGTGAGGGCTTTCCGGAGGATGTCACCGCCGAGAATGAGTTCTGGGCGCAGAGGAGGGCGGAGCGAGCCGCGGATCAGGCGGACAGGCATGAGCGGAAGGCACTGGCGGATGCCCAGTGTGATCTGGGCCCTACGTTGACCTAGGAAGACAATGATCCTCGACGGGAGGACGTGTTTCTGTCGTCGGATTACACCATCGACGAGGATGACAACGAGGAGTAGTTTTATCTAGTTTATCATCTATGTGTTTTATCTACTATATTTGCATTGTACTATCATTTTTATCTAGGTTTATTTGTATCGTATGGACTAGCTTGTGGTGTTGGCCCTGAACTACGCTATAAATAAAAATCTATGTGTTGTTTCATATTTTTTGTATGTGTTGTGTCATGCGCATGCGCTGGATTTTGGAACGCCTGCTGGAACTATAGGGCCGCGCCTTATCTTGCAGAGCCTGCTGGAGCAAGCGCCCTCCTGCGCGGTAAAAAAGGCTATTTCGGTGTTGCAAAATAATTTAGCGCATCGCGCGGTTGCGCGCGTGTTGGAGATGCTCTAATGCATTGCTCTCATGCACAGATATACTAAAAAGTTAGGCCCGTGAGGGTTCGATTTTTCTGGTTTTTTGGAAAAAAAATTACCTATGCTGTTTGAGCGACACATTATGTGCCCTTGTCTATCTCCGCGTGTGCAGTGCATCCTACGGGAGAGTTCCTTTGCTCCTTTTCTTTATATTTGTTTGACTGTGTGTTTTGCATGTGTTAGAAAGGATAGAGAGGGATTGGTGAAATTATTGATTGTATTGCTTGAGCCTCGAGGGTGAGTATATATTGAGTACAAGACTTGGAGGGCAAGACACCTCCTAGAGATAAGATGAAAATAACTCTATCTAATCCCGGGCAATCTCTCATACAAAATATATCTCTGACATCGCCCCGCAGTCATATCGGTAGCTGATGCGTCTCCGTCGTATCTACTTTTCCAAACACGTTTGCCCTTGTTTTGGACTCTAACTTGCATGATTTGAATGGAACTAACCCGGACTGACGCTATTTTCAGCAGAATTTTCATAGTGTTATTTTTGTGCAGAAACAAAAGTTCTTGGAATGACTTGAAAATTAACGGAGAATTATTTTTAAATTAATCAAAAATAATGGCAAAAGAATCAAGGCAGGGGGCCCACACCCTGTCCACGAGAGTGGGGGCGCGCCTACCCCCTCGGCGCGCCCCCCTGCCTCGTGGGCCCCCTGGAGCTCCAACAACCTCAACTCCAACTCTATATATCCACGTTCGGGGAGAAAAAAATCAGAGAGAAGGATTCATCGTGTTTTACGATACGGAGCCGCCGCCAAGCCCTAAATTCTCTCAAGAGGGCTGATCTGGAGTCCGCTCGGGGCTCCGGAGAGGGGAATCCATCGCCATCGTCATCATCAACCATCCTCCATCACCAATTTTATAATGCTCACCGTCATGCATGAGTAATTCCATTGTAGGCTTGTTGGACGGTGATGGGTTGGATGAGATTTATCATGTAATTGAGTTAGTGTTGTTAGGGTTTGAACCCTAGTGTCCACTATGTTCTGAGATTGATGTTGCTATGACTTTGCTATGCTTAATGCTTGTCACTAGGGCCCGAGTGCCATGATTTCAGATCTGAACCTATTATGTTTTCATGAATATATGTGATTTCTTGATCCTATCTTGCAAGTCTATAGTCACCTACTATGTGTTATGATCCGGCAACCCCAAAGTGACAATAATCAGGACCACTCCCGATGATGACCGTAGTTTGAGGATCTCATGTATTCACTATGTGTTAATGCTTTTGTCTGGTACTCTATTAAAAGGAGGCCTTAATATCCCTTAGTTTCCATTAGGACCTCACTGCCACGGGAGGGTAGGACAAAAGATGTCATGCAAGTTCTTTTCCATAAGCACATATGACTATATTCAGAATACATTCCTGCATTACATTGATGAATTGGAGCTAGTTCTGTGTCACCCTATGTTATAACTGTTGCATGAATGATGGCGTCCATCATAATTCTCCATCATCGATCCAATGCCTATGAGCTTTTCACATATTCTTCTTCGCTTATGTACTTTTCCATCGCTACTGTTACAATCATTACAAAACTGCTACTATTACTTTTGCCACCGTTACCGTTACTTCCATACTACTTTTCTACTAAATACTTTGCTGTAGATACTAAGTTATCCAGGTGTGGTTGAATTGACAACTCAACTTCTAATACTTGAGAATATTCTTTGGCTCCCCTTGTGTCGAATCAATAAATTTGGGTTGAATACTCTACCCTTGAAAACTGTTGCGATCCCCTATACTTATGGGTTATCAAGACTATTTTCTGGCGCCGTTGCCGGGGAGCATAGCTCTATTCTTTGAGTCACTTGGGATTTATATCTGCTGGTCACTATGAAGAACTTGAAAGACGAGAAAACAAAAATTTATCCCTCAACTATGAGGGAGGTAAGGAACTGCCATCTAGCTCCGCACTTGATTCACCTTCTGTTTTGAGTAAACTTGCGACACCTAAACCTACTTCTGCTATTAATTCTAATATGTCGCATGTTATTGATGATGCCACTTCTGCTATGCATGATACTTATGATGAAACTACTTCTATGCTTGATACTGCTGTGCCACATGGTGAATTTCTTGATGAACAACTTGCTGGGGCTAGGGAGAAATGAAATTATTGAAACTGATAATATTGATGAAAGTGATGATGAAGATTCTCCCCCTCAATATGAATTACCTGTTGTGCCTGAGGGTTATGTTATGGATGAAGAAACTGCTAGAGACTTTCTTGCTTGCAATGATAGAAGTGATCTTAGGAAATTATTAGCTAGCTGAAAGAAAAATTTCTGAATGCTAGAATGAAATATGATCCTGCTTATGCCACTTCACCTATTTTTGTTACTGATAAGGATTATGAATTCTCTGTTGATCCTGATATAATTACTTTGGTTGAATCTGATCCTTTCTATGGCTATGAATCTGAAACTGCTGTGGCACATCTTACTAAATTAAATGATATAGCCAGCCCGTTCACTAATGATGAGAAAACTAGCTACTATTATATCCTTAAATTATTTCCATTCTCATTAAAGAGTGATGCTAAGATATGGTTTAATTCTCTTGATCCTGGTTGTGTGCGTAGTCCCCAGGATATGATTTATTACTTCTCTGCTAAATATTTCCCTGCTCATAAAAAACAAGCTGCTTTAAGGGATATATATAATTTTGTGCAAATTGAAGAAGAGAGTCTCCCACAAGCTTTGGGGAGGCTTCTACAATTACTTAATGCTTTGCCTGATCACCCTCTCAAGAAAAATGAAATACTTGATATCTTTTATAATGGACTAACTGATGCTTCCAGAGACCACCTGGATAGTTGTGCTGGTTGTGTTTTCAGGGAAAGAACTGTTGATCAAGCAGAAATTCTATTGAATAATATGTTAACCAATGAAAATAATTGGACACTTCCTGAGCCAACTCCTAAGCCAACTCCGAAGAAAAGGGGTATTCTATTTCTCAGTCCTGAAGATATGCAAGAGGCAAAGAAATCTATGAAGAAAAAATGTATAAAAGCTGAAGATGTTAAGAATTTACCTCCTATTGAAGAAATACATGGTCTTAATTCATCACCTATTGAAGAAACACACGGTCTTGATAACCCGGCATAGGTAGTAAAGGTAAACTCTCTCTATAGATATGATAAAGCTGAAATCCCTCCTACTAAGTTTGCTAGCCAATGTTTAGATGAGTTTGATAACTTTATGGTTAAGTAAGAAGATTTTAATGCTTATTTTGGTAGAGAATTAAAATGCAATGCATATATGATTGAACACTTGGGTGATTATAAGTCTAGAGTTAAAGGTGAACTTAAACTCATTAGTAAACATGCTTCTAGAGGGGGTAAAGTAGAACAAGTACTTAAAGCTCAGAATGATTTGCTCAATGAATTGAATAGTAAGAAAAATGAATTTGCTGTTAGAGTTGCAACTAGAGGGGGTAAAGTGACTCAGAAACCTTTATATCCTGAGGGTCACCCTAAGAGAATTGAGCAGGATTCTCAGAGAAATAATTTAGATGCACCTAGTTCTTCTAAAATGAAGAAAAAGAAAACCGATAAGGACTTTGCATGCTTCTAGTGAACCTGTTGTTGACACACCTGAGAATCCCAATGATATTTCTATTTCTGATGCTGAAACCCAATCTGGTAATGAACATGAACCTGGTGATAATGTTAATCATGATGTTCATGTTGATGCTCAACCTAGTAATGATAATGATGTAGAGATTGAACCTGTTGTTGATCTTGATAACCCACAATCAAAGAATCAACGTTATGATAAGAGAGATTTTGTTGCTAGGAAGCACGGTAAAGAAAGAGAACCATGGGTTCAGAAACCCATGCCTTTTCCTCCCAAACCATCCAAGAAAAAGGATGATGAGGATTTTGAGTGCTTTGCTGAAATGATTAGACCTATCTTCTTGCGTATGCGTTTTACTGATATGCTTAAAATGAATCCTTATGCCAAGTATATGAAGGATATCATTACAAGTAAGAGAAAGATACCGGAAGCTGAAATTTCCACCATGCTTCCTAATTATACTTTTAAGGGTGGAATACCAAAGAAACTTGGAGATCCAGGAGTACCCACTATACCATGCTCCATTAAAAGAAACTATGTTAGAACTGCTTTATGTGATCTTGGAGCCGGTGTTAGTGTTATGCCTCTCTCTTTATATCGTAGACTTGATTTGAATAAGTTGACACCTACTGAAATATCTCTGCAAATGGCTGATAAATAAACTGCTATGTCTGTCGGTATTTGTGAGGATGTGCCTGTTGTGGTTGCAAACGTTACTATTTTAATGGACTTTGATATTCTTGATATTCCCGAGGACGATAGTATGTCTATTATTCTTGGAAGACCCTTTTTGAATACTGTAGGGGCTGTTATTGATTTCAACAAAGGCAATATCACTTTTCATGTTAATGACAATGAGCATACGTTACACTTTCCGAGGAAACAACCTCAAGTTTATAGTATCAACTCTATTGGAAAAATTCCATCGATTATTATTGGAGGTTTTGAATTTCCTCTACCTACTGTCAAGAAGAAATATGATATTCTTATCATAGGGGATGTGCATATCCCCATTGAGGTAACATAGTGTTATTCGAAATTTCTCCGGTTCCATGTTATTCGGAATGACTTTGTTAACAAGACCTAATCAACCTTGTTAATGGATTCCTTTTGATGAGCATGAGACGGATGAAGTTAGAAAGCACAACCTTCTGTACCCTCCTTTTACTTTCTGTTATTTAGATTAAATAAAGCAAAAAAAGTATTTTCTGTCAGTTTCCTGAATTATCCGCGCAATAAAAAAATACCCCGAAAATAAAAGTTTTCCAAATGCCTCAAAATTTAAATATGATTTTTTTCTGGAATATTTGAGAATATCTGGCACTGAGAACACAGCAGGGGGAGCAAGCACCTGGCCACGAGGGTCCAGGGCGTGCCCACCCCCCTGGGCATGCCCCCCTGCCTCGTGGTCCCATGGTGGATCCCCTCCACTTATTCCAGCCACCACACACTCCTTCTTCCTCCCAAAAAATCCCCAAACATCTCAAGCACGAGTTCTAGCTCATCTTGCTGCCATTTTTTATCTCCTTGCTCAAAGATCCACCCACAAAACTGCTTTGGGGGATTGTTCCTTGGTATGTGACTCCTCCAATGTTCCAATTAGTTTTTGTTCTAGTGCTTTATTTATTGCAAATTTTTGCTGCCTAGGTGATCTTGTTCTTGAGCTTGCATGTCAAATTTTTATGGTCCCAAGTAGTTCTAATGCATGATATAGTCTCTAGGCACTTGTGGGAGTAGTTGCTATCAAATTTTATTGAGTTTGGTTCACTTTTATTTGAAGTTACTAAAATTTTCAGAAATTTTTCAGAGGAAGAAATATGTTTCGGAAAATGTATCAAGGTGGTCCTTCAAGGAAGCGAGGACCCAGGCCCGCAATACGTGATGCAGACGATGAACCACCGAGGGAAGCTCATGTGCGGGCTTGTGAATGGCCTTCAGAGGACTTTATGGATCGAGCAGGAATCAAGGAAGAATTTAACACATATGTGTGTAACGCTGATCTTGAGAGCTTCGAGGCAGATAAGTGCCGTCAGTACCACTTCCTCACTGATTCCTTTGTGAGAAAGTTTGAATTTTCATCATCACGAAATTCTCAAACTGTCCTATTTGATCTCTATGAAAATTCATATACCATGGACTTAGAGGACTTTAATACTGCTTGCAAACTTCCACAGTGGGGTAGCCCTAGTGAACCTCACAAATCTGAATTTAGAGATTTTCTTGCCAGTATAACTGTGGGGGAATCTATAGATATAACACAAGCTACAATAGGGAGCATTCATTTTCCTGCTATACATTATTTTGCTCTCTTTATAGGTAGGCGCATCAATGGTAAGGATGAAGCATGTCACATGTGTGTCCCTGACCTCAGTGTTCTCGGGAGTGCTGTATTAGGAGATAAACATTATAATTTGGGAGCCATTGTTGCATAATAATAGAATTAATGGCTATTTCTTTGGTGGAATTTATGCAACCCGTCTAGCTAATTTTCTTGGTATACCTATTCATGAGTATGATATTGAGTTGCCTCCTATTTATCTAGATTATAAGACTATGGTTCGTCATCAGTTTGTTGAGAGGAACGATCAGTTCCTCCAGTACCGACTAATCTTTGACAGACGACGCACTTATCATGTCACTCTCCCTGCCCTTACTTTCTTTGACTTTCAGGCAAAGGGGATATATGTCATAACCAGGGGGGAGGCGGACGAGTACGAGAGGAGGGCTGAGACAGCTCGCCTCCAAGCTGCAGCCCACGATGCGATAGCCGCTGCATCTCAGTACGACCCCAGTTACAACTTCAGATATCCGCCAGGCCAGCCATGGAAATGGACCAAGTTAGGCCAAAAGCCTAAGCTTGGGGGAGTACGTATTTCCCACCGACATTACATTCATATTCACACACTCATGCTAGTTGTCGGTGCTCATAATTTTTTCACTGTAATATCCATGCTAGTTTATTCCCCTTTTTATGCCTTCTTCTTGTGTGTTTGAAAAACCTTAAGAAAACTAAAAAAAATTAGTTGTAGCTTTTAGCTAGTTTACTTTCTTGCTGTAGTAGTAATAATTAAAAAGAAAACCCAAAAATATTTATTATTCTTCTTTTGCTTATTGGGAGCTTTCCAGTATACATAGTTTTATTTCTTTTCTTTTCTTTTCTTTAGGGTTCGATAGGAGAAGACCATAATGAAAATGTTGAAGTGGATCTTATATGCATTATTGTTGATTTACCCAAGAGCCCATATTATCTTGTCTTCTCCTTTGTATTGAATGCTCGCCGATTCCAGCTTAGTCCAATGCACGTGCACTATTATTATTACTAGTCGTCAACCCGTGCATTCGCACGGGCTAGTTAATTTATATTGTTGATTTCTTGTTTTATCAGACACAATTTTTCTACTCGAAGGAAGAATGTTGTAGTCACTGTAATGTGTTATATATTGATTTATTTTATGAGTTGTGGAAACATACGTATCTTAGAAAAGTTGATGACATATATATTTGAAAAAACTGAATGATATGAAGATGGTATACTAATTGGATAAGAATCTGCATCTTCTATTTTAGCTCGGAGGTAAATTATATTATATATTATTAGATAATTATATAAAGTAGGTGATCAAATAAATGCCCTCAAATCTTGTGTTTCTTCTAACAGGCTTTGCTAATGCTCGTCAAGAAGTGCAGCCTTGTTTTGTGTATAACGCCTTGTTCATTTGTCACCTTCATGTGTGGTTTATGTGCGTACAACTTACTCCTTATGTATACGACAATCATCACAATCTATTAAGAATCATGTAGATTGACTAATCATTTTTTTGCTTCTGCCTCAAACATGGTGCAAATCGTCATTGCACTAAGATCACGTATCTCCAGCTTAAGGTTCTACCTAATAATAAAATGAGACATGTGGTTAGTGCAGGATAAATTTCTACCTAAATAATGAGATATTATCAAATTTACCTTGGACGTGTCTTCTCAGGTTCTTCTTCACATTTTGGACAGTAGAATTGATTCCTTTTTTGTAGTACTTTCTTGTTATATTTGTCGCATTATATGTAGTACCACGTACCTCATATATTAATTTGCTTGATCGTTGATTCTGCAGTATAGAACTTTTCATGTCCATCACAGGATAAATTAGCACGTAAATATATGAAAAAAGAATGCATGCAAATATATATATCATGGACTATAAATCCAATGTTTGCTCTAACTTCAAATATATTGAATATTAGATGGAATTGGAGCATTCTTACTAATATTAGCCAGAAAATATACTAACCTAAACCATGGGAGTAATTGTGGTGCATAGGCACGGAGAAATATTTCTAATCCAACTCATGAGAGCAATCATGATTCACTACCATGAAATATTGTTGGACATCTGTATGTGCTACGACAGATACTGTTAAAATAAGTGGTAAAAGAAACCAATATTTTTTACGCCATAGATATATATACCTGGCATTTGTGTTTAACTCTTAATTTTATTAAATGGCAAGATGCCTATAAAAGTTTCATCCTACCAACTTTTTTTTCATAAAGATCTATTAACCTAACGCATTGGCTTAATGGCAAGATGTCCTTTATTGATGCATATGCGCCTAGTTCATTATATCCTTTAGCCAATTCAGCTTGACACGAGGCACACATCAATAAGTCACCCCTTAGGCAGTGCGCATGGTCTAAAAATACAATGAATCAGTTCTATGCCGTCGCCCATGGAATTTTCCAGGTATGTGCTTCTCACCTAGCTAATCTTTGTAATCTTTGTCGTGTTGGGTCAACTTCAATAAAGTGAACCAATACACATCATCGCTCTTTCATATACATGATCTAGTCCTTTTATTTTCTATATAGTCCAATCTAATATTTATCTCAAAAAGTATAATTAGTATATACAAAATATGAAGGCCACTATTTCTGGTGGTATTCGTTTGGTGCATGACTTCATTTACATGTTAATAGATCTTCCGATGATTACACTGAAAAAAAAGAAACATTGTCCGGACATAGAGTTGTGTACATCATGCCAGAGATGTGACAGGAATACATGCACCAAGGAGAGGAAACTTATTTTGTGTGAACACACCACATGTCTATCCCATACAAAGCAATAGATTTATGCGGAAATTCCCACTACGAAAAGCCTGCAAACAAAGGGAAATATAATATTTTCTGATTAAGCTTGTAAGTAAGCTTAGTTGAACATGAACCGGCATGACGAAATTACAGGTTGCATCTAAAGTTCTGAACAAGTAGGAAATATGGCTTCATCTGAATACAAAGGATGTAGCCTGGCATGCAGAGGAGCATCGGCCCGTACGTAGTCTCGCCTTCCGGTTTTCGCAAGTTTGCTCGACACTTCGAGTTCCGTCAGGTGATGACGCAACGACGTAGCTGGCTATATCCCAACGTCCAACATGCAGCAAACTTTGATCTGCTGATTTAAATTGAGCCGTTTTCTAGCCGAGGAGAGAAATGAAAAGAGAAAACACAGAGCAACGTCAGAACATAATCACTATCCTCATAATCCAGAAAATTGACGCCACGTGAACACTAGCCATGAACCAATTGTCTCTTGTGAGTTCATGCATCTAGAGTTTCACCGCGAACCCCATTAGTGTTGACAATGACTTTGGTGTCCTGGACTGTTCTCTACGGCATCGACAGATATAGCTAGACCATAACATGAGTTGTTGAGATAGCTGGCATGGCAGTAGTCACGATCGGCCGACTACGGTATTTTACAGTAGCTATTTTATTCAGGATTCTATCATTTTAAACCCCCACTACAACAAATACCTCAGATTGCATCGACTTGGTCTCCTACTAGGGGTTCAAGAACTTGATAATCCCCATGACCAGGAGTACCTTAGACTGCGGGGTTGCTGTCTCCTGCTAGGCGCTGCAGCCCAAGAAGTTTGAACGCAGCAAGCCGAGCCTCAGACCTAAGTAGCATCGAGCTTGCGAGGGAGGGCAAGGCTTCAGGGGGAGCTTGTACTTAGATTGAATTGCTGACAATTGCTGGGTGATCAAACAAACATATAATCGAAATTTTGGTGCCACAACACCACATGTGAAGAAAAACAAATTTAACTTCAGGTGCTCTTTCATACCAGGACCATAGCAAAGGCGGCGGCTGCGATCTCGAGCAATCAGGATGGGATGGCGAAACCGCGAGGCGATAAGGCTTTGATCATTAGCTATGGCAAGCAGGTCTAGATCGGTTCCAGGCCAAGAAAACCACCAAAATACTGCTGCAAATAATAACTGGAGATAGTTAGTCAAAGGATGTACAACAGCGCCGACAGGGAGGGGGAGCATACGCTTGAGACGCAGCTCAGACTGAAATACCTCATCGTTGAGGATAGAGCGGAGGAGATGAATAAGAAGAGGTAGGTGGGTCGATTTCTTGGTAGGACCGTAGGAGGAGAAGATTTTTCCATGTGGGGATGAAGAGAAACATGAGAAAGGAAGAGGGACATGAGAGATCGAGAGAGAGACGTGAGAAAGAGATACTACATTTTTCCTGGAAGGAATGAGACACTAGGATTGCTTTCATTAAGGTCTTATCAGGTGGCTGACTCATATACCTTTTTTTGCGAAGTATTTTGAAAGATCTACACCATTATAATTTGTACCCACCATATTAATGGCCATAAATTCCGATTAACGTGGTAATTACTTAGGAGTCTGTAATTAGTATAGGTATAGATTATACACATCATTCGGTCGTGCAAGTGAAAGGCAATAATGACGATTTATGATAGACTGATTGAGATGAGAGAAGCTGGTATGAACTCAACCTCTCTTGTTTTTGTAAATATGATTAGTTCATCATTCCTGATTCAGCTTATTATGAATAAACATGTTTGCAATGACAATTAGAGATTATAGTTACTTATGCCATGCTTAATTAGCTAGGAGTTTATAATGGTTTACCTTGCGTGCCAACATGCTATTAAAATGGTTGTGATGTGGTATAGTGAGGTGGTATCCTCCTTTGAATGATTCAAGTGACTTGACTTGGCACATGTTCACGCATGTAGTTGAAACAAAATCAACATAGCCTTCACGATATTTATGTTCATGGTGGATTATATCCTACTCATGCTTGCACTCAATGTTTATTAATTTCAATGCATGTTCATGACTGTTGTCTCTCTCTAGTTGGTCGCTTCCCAGTCTTTTGCTAACCTTCACTTGTACTTAGCGGGAATACTGCTTGTGCATCCAATCCCTTAAACCCCAAAGTTATTCCATATGAGTCCACTATACCTTCCTATATGTGGTATCTACTTGCCGTTCCAAGTAAATTTGTATGTGCCAAACTCTAAACCTTCAAATGAAATTGCATGCTCAAATAGCTCATGTATCAACTAGGGATGTCTGTATCTTCCATGCTAGGCGGGTTATTCTCAAGAGGAGTGGACTCCGCTCCTCACTCACGAGAAAATGGTTGGTCACCGGGATGCCCAGTCCCATGCTTTATGCAAACCAAATCAAAATAATTGCAAACAAAACTCCCCCGGGGACTCTTGTTAGTTGGAGGCACTCGTTGTTTCGAGCAAGCCATGGATTGATGCTTGTTGCTGGACGAGGAGTATAAACTTTACCATTCTGTTTGGGAACCGCCTATAATGTGTGTAGCATTGAAGATATCGCCATCTCTTGGTTGTTATGTTGACAATGAAAGTATGCCACTCAAAATATTATTTATCTCTATTTCAAAAATCGAGCTCTGGCACCTCTACAAATCCCTGCTTCCCTCTGCTAAGGGCCTATCTATTTACTTTTGTGTTGAGTCATCACCCTCTTATTAAAAGCACCGGCTGGAGAGCACCATTGTCATTTGCATCCATTACTATTAGTTTATATTGGGTATGACTATGACAGGATCTCTTTTATGATGAATTACAATGTTTAGTTAGTCCTTGATCTTTAAAGATCCTCTGCATTTATGTTTTGCGGTCACAAAAAGGGCTAGCGAGATACCATCCTGTTATATCATGTCATGATTGTTTTGAGAAAGTGTTGTCATCCAAGATTTATTATTATTGCTCGCTAGTTAATTATGTCATTGACATGAGTAAACATGAGACCTAAGTGTTATTGTGAATATGGTTAGTTCATAATCTTTGCCGAAAACTTGAATGCTGGCTTTACATATTTACAACAATAAGAACAAATAGAGTTTGTAAAATTTTTTCTTTATCACTTTCAGTTTATCAATTGAATTGCTTGAGGACAAGCAAAGGTTTAAGCTTGGGGGAGTTGATACGTCTCCGTCGTATCTACTTTTCCAAACACTTTTGCCCTTGTTTCGGACTCTAACTTGCATGATTTGAAAGGAACTAACCCGGACTGACGCTGTTTTCAGCAGAACTGCCATGGTGTTATTTTTGTGCAGAAACAAAAGTTTCTCGGAATGACTTGAAAATCAACGGATAATTATTTTGGAATTAATTAAAATATACTGGGAAAGAATCAAGGCCAGGGGGCTCACACCCTGTCCACGAGGGTGGGGGCGCGCCTACCCCCACTGGGCGCGCCCCCTGCTTCGTGGGCCCCCTGGAGCTCCACCGACCTAAACTCCAACTCTATATATTCACGTTCGGGGAGAAGAAAATCAGAGAGAAGGGTTCATCGCGTTTTACGATACGGAGCCGCCTCCAAGCCCTAAACTCTCTCGTGAGGGCTGATCTGGAGTCCGTTCGGGGCTCCGGAGAGGGGAATCCGTCGCCATCGTCATCATCAACCATCCTCCATCATCAATTTCATGATGCTCACCATCGTGCGTGAGTAATTCCATTGTAGGCTTGCTGGATGGTGATGGGTTGGATGAGATTTATCATGTAATCGAGTTAGTTTTGTTAGCGTTTGATCCCTAGTATCCACTATGTTCTGGATTGATGTTGCTATGACTTTGCTATCCTTAATGCTTGTCACTAGGGCCCGAGTGCCATGATTTCAGATCCGAACCTATTATGTTTTGATGAATATATGTGAGTTCTTGATCCTATCTTGCAAGTCTATAGTCACCTACTATGTGTTATGATCCGGCAACCCCGAAGTGACAATAATCAGGACCACTCCCGGTGATGATCGTAGTTTGAGGAGTTCATGTATTCACTATGTGTTAATGCTTTGGTCCGGTACTCTATTGAAAGGAGGCCTTAATATCCCTTAGTTTCTATTAGGACCCCGTTGCCACGGGAGGGTAGGACAAAAGATGTCATGCAAGTTCTTTTCCATAAGCTCGTATGACTATATTCGGAATACATGCCTACATTACATTGATGAATTGAAGTTAGTTCTATGTCACCCTATGTTATAACTGTTGCATTAATGATCGCATTCGGCATAATTCTCCAATGCCTACAAGCTTTTCACATATTGTTCTTTGCTTATTTACTTTTCCGTTGCTACTGTTACAATCATTAGAAAACTGCTACTGTTAATTTTGCCACCGTTACCATTACTTCCATACTACTTTACTACTAAATACTTTGCTGCAGATACTAAGTTATCTAGGTGTGGTTGAATTGACAACTCAACTACTAATACTTGAGAATATTCTTTGGCCCCCCTTGTGTCAAATCAATAAATTTGGGTTGAGTACTCTACCCTCGAAAACTGTTGCGATCCCCGTTGGTTATCAGTAGCGTTGCGAACAACAGGAGTGTTGCGGACGGTCAGACTGGAAAGAATAGGAGCCGACAATTTGACATCCCCCCATAGTCATAGCGGGAGCGTCGCAGACGGTGTCGCGTTGCGGATGTGTTGACTGTAGAGGAAGCCAATGAGTTGCTCAAGCGGATGATAACCCTTTGTGTCGATGTCGAGGTAGCCGAGAGCGTAGGGTTGTTTAGCCGGCGTCGAGGTAGCTGTGCGAAGAACGCCGTGGTCGATGTTGAGTCGGGGTAGCCGATGTCGAGGGAGTCGCCGTGGAGCTGCGGGCGCGAGGAGGCACCGAGTTAGTCATGGGCGCAATCGTGTTGAGGTAGTGGTACGCCAGAAGGAGGATGGTGTTGACGAGGCGTCGCACCGGGTGTGCCAAACCCGGGGACACATCATAGACGAAGGTGATAACCCACAAGTATAGGGGATTGCAACAGTTTTCGAGGGTAGAGTATTCAACCCAAATTTATTGATTCGATACAAGGGGAGCCAAAGAATATTCTCAAGTATTAGCAGCTGAGTTGTCAATTCAACCACACCTGAAAGACTTAATATCTGTAGCAAAGTATTTAGTAGCAAAGTAGTATGGAAGTAACGATAACGGTGGCAAAAGTAACATTAGCGGTTTTGTAGCAATCGTAATAGTGGCAATGGAAAAGTAGTGGAGCAAAGATCAATATGAAACAAGCTCATAGGTAATGGATCAATGATGGATAATTATGTCGGATGACATTCATCATGCAACAGTTATAACATAGGGTGACACAGAACTTGCTCCAGTTCATCAATATAATGTAGGCATGTATTCCGAATATGGTCATACGTGCTTATGGAAAAGAACTTGCATGACATATTTTTTCCTACCCTCCCGTGGCAGCAGGGTCCTATGGGAAACTAAGGGATATTAAGGCCTCCTTTTAATAGAGTATCGGACCAAAGCATTAGCACTTAGTGAATACATGAACTCCTCAAACTACGGTCATCATCGGGAGTGGTCCCGATTATTGTCACTCCGGGGTTGCTGGATCATAACACGTAGTAGGTGACTATTGACTTGCAAGATAGGATAAAGAACACAAATATATTCATGAAAACATAATAGGTTCATATCTCAATTCATGGCACTCGAGCCCTAGTGAAAAGCATTAAGCATAGCAAAGTCGTAGCAACATCAACCTAGAACATAGTGGATACTAGGGATCAAACCCTAAAAAAACTAACTAGATTACATGGTAAATCTCATCCAACCCATCACCGTCCAGCAAGCCTACGATGGAATTACTCACGCACGGCGGTGAGCATCATGAAATTGGTGATGGAGAATGGTTGATGATGACGATGATGACGGATTCCCCTCTCCAGAGCCCCGAACGGACTCCAGATCTGCCCTCCGAGGAAGAACATGGCTTCCTCTTTCTATAGAGATTCGATTCGGAACTCTTATATGTCCAAGGTCAATATGGAAATTCTTTCAGAGGTTTTCCCTTACTTTGTCTCATTATAAAACCGATAAACCAGAAAAAGATGGATTGTTTTGCAAAAGAATCTTTGGACACATAAAAAGCGGGATTTGCGCTTGTGGCAATTCTCTAAGATGAAATGCGGGAAATGCCTCGAGCCACGGTCCGAGTACCAACCGCTGCAGTGCTGAAGTATGAGCCCCGTGGACTAGCGATTACTTCTCCACGAGGCTAGAAAAAATCTCTCATTTTCGACACGAATAGATTTTTTTTATTTCAAAATAAAGGTTCTTGTCTTGTGGGACTCAGGGGAAATATGATTGGGCGGCGCTAATTCGAATCCCTCGGGCAAAATAAGAACAACACCTACATTCAACCCTCACTTTTTTCTATTAGCAAGAACTCATACCATAACATAAGAACAATAAGAACTGGAATTCTTATCGATACTGGAACTCAGAGCATAGGGGGGAAAGTCTATTTATGGATGGAATCAAATACACAGTGAAATTAGAAATCTTTTTATTTTCATCTATTAAAGAGTATTTAAGTTCTTGAAGTACTTGGAAGGTTTGTTTTAAATTGTCAACGAACAAATATTTTTTAACAGGATTTTATTATGCGTTAGTAAATAGTAAGATGAAGAAAAATGCGATATACTACTCTTTCACAAAGGAATGCGAAGAGAACTCAATGGATCTTATCCTATTCATTGAATAGATTTCTTTTTTATTAGAGTATCGGCAAGAAATCTTTGTTGGTGTTTTGATTTTTTTGGAAAGGGTGTGTGTGCGAGTTCAAAATTGGAATACTTAATCCAATGCAAAATTATGCTTCACGACTCTGTACTCATAATCCAATTTGTTAGGAGTAAATTCCTTGAACTGACTGATCCATGGCCTTAGGCGGAATCCCTTTTTGACTCCGAGTAGCATGGGGCACGTGGAATCCCGTGTGAATCAGCAAGGACCACCTTGCAAGGCTAAATACTCCTAGGTGACCGATAGCGAAGTAGTACCATGAGGGAAAGGTCAAAAGAACCCCCAAGGCACATTAGCATGGCGTACTCCTCCTATTTGAATCAGAGTTTGAAACCAAACAAGCATCTCCTCGGGAGGTTAGATGGGGCGATTCAGGGGAGATCCCATGTAGATCTAACTTTCTATTCACTCGTGGGATCCGGGCGGTCCGGGGGGCGTAGTCGATGGACAACAGGTCAATATTCCTGTACTACCCATTGTTGGTATGGGGGGACGGAGGAGGCTAGGTTAGCTGAAACTACCAAGCTAGAGTTCGGTAGGGGCAGAGGGAATTTCCGGTGGTGCCAGCTAATGTGGGATCCTCTCAAGGACCCATAGGTTTAGGTAAATATCTAATGCATTCCCCAACCGGGGAGGTTATCTTTGGAGGGGAAAGTGGCGTATCCCACACTATCTTACCCTTCCTTCGCACCCCACACAAAAAATAGGGCGCGATTCACTTTCAAGATGCCTTGATGGTGAAATGGTAGACACACGAGACTCAAAATCTCGTGCGGAAGAGCGTGGTGGTTTCAGCAATACCAGCTACAATACCTATCAGCCAAAGAGGAATTTTTCCAGTAGTATCGGCCATTTCCCCTACTTTCCTCCCCCACAAGCCTCTTATCCATTCTCGTTCGCTCGTGGCGGGGGAGTAATTCAAAATAGAAAAAAATCACATTGGGTTTAGGGATAATCAGGCTCGAACTGATGACTTCTGTTGGGGAACGTAGCAGAAATTCAAAATTTTCCTACGTGTCACCAAGATCTATCTATAGAGAGACCAACAGCGAGGGGAAGGAGAGTGCATCTACATACCCTTGTAGATTGCTAAGCGGAAGCGTTCAAGAGAACAGGGTTGATGGAGTCGTACTCGTCGTGATCCAAATCACCGATGATCCTTGCGCCGAACGGACGGCACCTCCGCGTTCAACACACGTACGGAGCAGCGACGTCTCTTCCTTCTTGATCCAGCAAGGGGGAAGGAGAGGTTGATGGAGATCCAGTATCACGACGGCGTGGTGGTGGAAGTAGCGGGATTCCAACAGGGCTTCGCCAAGCGCTGCGGGAGGAGGGACATGTGTCACGGGAGGGAGAGGGAGGCGCCAGCGCTTAGATCGGGGCTGCCCTCCCTTCCCCCCACTATATATAGGGCCAAGGGAGAGGGGGGGGGCGCAGCCTTGGCCCTTCCTCCAAGGAAGGGTGCGGCTAGGGAGGAGTCCCTCCTCCCCAAGGCACCTAGGAGGTGCCTTCCCCCTTTAGGACTCTTCCTTTCCTTATCTCTTGGCGCATGGGCCTCTTGGGGCTGGTGCCCTTGGCCCATATAGGCCAAGGCGCACACCCCTATAGCCCAAGTGGCCCCCGGGGCAGGTGGCCCCACCCGATGGACCCCCGGGACCCTTCGGGTGGTCCCGGTACAATACTGGTGACCTCGAAACTTGTCCCGTTGCCGAAATAGCACTTCCTATATATAATTCTTTACCTCCAGACCATTCCGGAACTCCTTGTGACGTCCGGGATCTCATCCGGGACTCCGAACAACATTCGGGTTACCGCATACTAATATCTCTATAACCCTAGCGTCACCGAACCTTAAGTGTGTAGACCCTACGGGTTCGGGAGACACGTAGACATGACCGAGACGTTCTCCGGTCAATAACCAACAGCGGGATCTGGATACCCATGTTGGTTCCCACATGTTCCACGATGATCTCATCGGATGAACCACGATGTCGAGGATTCGATCAATCATGTATACAATTCCCTTTGTCTAGCGGTACGATACTTGCCCGAGATTCGATCGTTGGTATCCCGATACCTTGTTCAATCTCGTTACAGGCAAGTCTCTTTACTCGTTCCGTAACACATCATCCCGTGCTCAACTCCTTGATCACATTGTGCACATTATGATGATGTCCTACCGAGTGGGCCCAGAGATACCTCTCCGTCACACGGAGTGACAAACCCCAGTCTCGATTCGTGCCAACCCAACAGACACTTTCGGAGATACCCGTAGTGCACCTTTATAGTCACCCAGTTACGTTGTGACGTTTGGCACACCCAAAGTATTCCTACGGTATCCGGGAGTTGCACAATCTCATGGTCTAAGGAAATGATACTTGACATTAGAAAAGCTTTAGCGAACGAACTACACGATCTTTGTGCTAGGCTTAGGATTGGGTCTCGTCCATCACATCATTCTCCTAATGATGTGATCCCGTTATCAACGACATCCAATGTGCATGGTCAGGAAACCGTAACCATCTATTGATTAATGAGCTAGTCAACTAGAGGCTTACTAGGGACATGGTGTTGTCTATGTATCCACACATGTATCTGAGTTTCCTATCAATACAATTCTAGCATGGATAATAAACGATTATCATGAACAAGGAAATATAATAATAATAAATTTATTATTGCCTCTAGGGCATATTTCCAACAGTCTCCCACTTGCACTAGAGTCAATAATCTAGTTCACATCGATATGTGATTAACACTCAAGGTCACATCCCCAGGTGACTAACACCCAAAGAGTTTACTAGAGTCAATAATCTAGTTCACATTTACCATGTGATTAACACTCGATGAGTTCTAGGTTTGATCATGTTATGCTTGTGAGAGAGGTTATAGTCAACGGGTCTGAACCTTTCAGATCCGTGTGTGCTTTACAAATCTCTATGTATCTTCTAGATGCAGCTACCACGCTCTATTTGGAGCTATTCCAAATAACTGTTCTACTATACGAATCCAGTTTACTACTCAGAATAATCTGGATTAGTGTCAAAGTTTGCATCGGCGTAACCCTTTACGACAAACTCTTTTACCACCTCCATAATCGAGAAAATTCCTTAGTCCACTAGTTACTAAGGATAACTTTTACCGCTGTCCTGTGATCCATTCTTGGATCACTCTTGTACTCCTTGACTGACTCATGGCAAGGCACACTTCAGGTGCGGTACACAGCATAGCATACTGTAGAGCCTACGTCTTAAGCATAGGGGACGACCTTCGTCCTTTCTCTCTATTTTTCCGTGGTCGAGCTTTAAGTCTTAACTTCATACCTTACAACTCAGGCAAGAACTCCTTCTCTGACTGATCCATCTTGAACACCTTCAAGATCATGTCAAGGTATGTGCTCATTTGAGTACTATTAAGCGTTTTGATCTATCCTTATAGATCTTGATGCTCAATGTTCAAGTAGCTTAATCCAGGCTTTCCATTGAAAAACACTTTCCAAATAACCCTATATGCTTTCCAGAAATTCTACGTCATTTCTGATCAACAATATGTCAACAACATATACTCATCAGAAATTCTATAGTGCTCCCACTCACTTCTTTGGAAATACAAGTTTCTCATAAACTTTGCGTACACCCAAAAACTTTGATCATCTCATCAAAGCATACATTCCAACTCCGAGATGCTTACTCCAGTCCTTAGAAGGATTGCTGGAGCTTTGCATACTTAGTAGCATCTTTCAGGATTGACAAAACCTTCCAGTTGTATTACATACAACCCTTCCTCAAGAAAAATCGTCGAGGAAACAATGTTTTGACATCCTATCTGCAAGATTTCATAAATAATGCAGTAATCGCTAACATAATTCCAACAGACTCTTAGCATCGCTACGGGTGAGAAAGTCTCATCGTAGTCAACTCCTTGAACTTGTCGGAAAACATCTTAATGACAAGTCGAGCTTTCTTAATGGTGATACTTACCATCATTGTCCGTCTTCCTTTTAAAATCCATCTGTACTCAACAGCCTTACGACCATCGAGCCATTCTGCCAAAGTCTACACTTTGTTTTCATACATGGATCCTCTCTCCTATTTTTATGGCCTCGAGCCATTTATCGGAATCCAGGCCCACCATCGCTTCTCCATAGCTCGTAGGTTCATTGTTGTCTAGCAACATGACTTCCAAGACAGGATTACGTACCACTCTGAAGTAGCACGCATCCTTGTCATCCCACAAGGTTTGGTAGTGACTTCATCTGAAGTTTCATGATCAAAAGCTTCCACTTCAATTGGTGTAGATGCCACAGGAAAAACTCCCTGTGCCCTGCCACACACTAGTTGAAGAGACGGTTCAATAACCTCATCAAGTCTCCACCATCCTCCCACTCAATTCTTTCGAGAGAAACTTTTCCTCGAGAAAGGACCCGATTCTAGAAACAATCCCTTATTGCTTTCAAATCTGAGACAGGAGGTATACCCAACTATTTTGGGTGTCCTATGAAGATGCATTTATCCGCTTTGGGTTCGAGCTTATTAGCCTGAAACTTTTTCACATAAGCGTCGCAGCCCCAAACTTTTTAAGAAATGACAGCTTAGGTTTCTCTAAACCATAGTTCATACGGTGTCATCTCATCGGAATTACGTGGTGCCTTATTTAAAGTGAATGTGGTTGTCTCTAATGCCTAACCCATAAACTATTGTGGTAATTCGATAAGAAACATCATGGTATGCATCATATCCAATAGGGTGAAGTTATGATGTTCGGACACACCATCACACTATGGTGTTCCAGGCTGTATTAGTTGTGAAACAATTTCCACAATGTCTTCATTCAATGCCAAACTCGTAATTCACATATTCATCTCTATGATCATATCATAGATCTTTTATCCTCTTGTCACGACGATCTTTCAGCTTCACACTGAAATTACTTGAACCTTTCAATAATTCAGACTCATGATTCATCAAGTAAATATACTCAACATCTACTCAAATCATCTGTGAAGTAAGAACATAACGATATCCACTACATGCCTCAGCACTCATTGGACTGCACACATCAAAATGTATTACTTCCAACAAGTTGCTTTCTAGTTCCACTTTACTGAAAACGAGGCTTTCAGTCATCTTGCCCATGTGGTATGATTTGCATGTCTCAAGTGATTCAAAATCAAGTTAGTTCAAACGGTCCATTTGCATGGAGTTTCTTCATGCATATACACCAATAGACATGGTTCGCATGTCTCAAACTTTTCAAAAATGAGTGAGCCCAAAGATCCATCAACATGGAGCTTCTTCATGCGTTTTATACCGATATGACTTAGGTGGCAGTGCCACAAGTAGGTGGTACTATCATTACTATCTTATATCTTTTGGCATGAACATGTGTATCACTACGATCGAGATTCAATAAACCATTCATTTTAGGTGCAAGACCATTGAAGGTATTATTCAAATGAACAGAGTAACTATTATTCTCTTTAAATGAATAACCGTATTGTGATAGTCATAATCTAATCATGTCTATGCTCAACGCAAACACCAATCTCGATGGTAGAGGGAGCGTACGATATTTGATCAACCTTGGAAATACTTCCAACACATATCGTCATCTCACCTTTAGCTAGTCTCCGTTTATTTCGTAGCTTTTATTTCGAGTTACTAACACTTAGCAACCGAACCGGTATCTAATGCCCTTGTGCTACTAGGAGTACTAGTAAAGTACACATCAACACAATGTATATCCAATATACTTCTATCGACCTTGCCAGCCTTCTAATCTACCAAGTATCTAGGGTAATTCTGCTCCGGTGGTTGTTCCCCTTATTACAGAAGCACTTAGTCTCAGGTTTGGGTTCAACCTTGGGTCTCTTCACTAGAGCAGCAGCTGAATTGCCATTTCATGAAGTATCCCTTCTTGCCCTTGCCCTTCTTGAAACTAGTGGTTTCACCAACCATCAACAATTGATGCTCCTTCTTGATTTCTACTTTGGTGTCAAACATCACGAATATCTCAAGGATCATCATATATGTCCCTGATATATTATAGTTCATCACGAAGCTCTAGCAGCTTGGTGGTAATGACTTCGGAGAAACATCACTATCTTATCTGGAAGATAAGATCAACTCCCACTCGATTCAATTGATTGTTGTACTCAGACAATCTTAGCACAATCTCAACAATTGAGCTTTTCTCCCTTAGTTTGCAGACTAAGAAAATCGTCGGAGGTCTTATACCTCTTGACATGGGCACGAGCCTGAAATTCCAATTTCAGCCCTCAAAACATCTCATATGTTTCGTGACATTTCAAAACCGTCTTCGGTGCCTCAACTCTAAACCATTTAACTGAACTATCATGTAGTTATCAAAACGTGTATGTCAGATGTTCGCAACATCCACAGACAACGTTCGAGGTTCAGCACACTGAGCAATGCATTAAGGACATAAGCCTTCTAAGAAGCAATGAGGACAATCCTCAGTTTACGGACCTAGTCCGCATAATTGCTACTATCAACTTTCAACTAATTTTTCTCTAGGAACATATCTAAACAGTAGAACTAAAGCGCGAGCTATGACATAATTTGCAAAATCCTTTTTGACTATGTTGAGGATAAACAAGTTCATCTTATGAACTCCCACTCAGATAGACATCCCTCTAGTCATCTAAGTGATTACATGATCCGAGTCAACTAGGCCGTGTCCGATAATCACGTGAGACGGACTAGTCAACATCAGTGAACATCTTCATGCTAATCGTATCTACCATACGACTCATGCTCGACCTTTTGGTCTTCTGTGTTCCGAGGCCATGTCTGTACACATGCTAGGCTCGTCAAGTCAACCTAAGTGTTTCGCGTGTGTAAATCTGTCTTACACCCGTTGTATGTGAATGTTAGAATCTATCACACCCGATCATCACGTGGTGCTTCGAAACAATGAACTGTCGCAACGGTGCACTGTTAGGGGGAGCACTTTCTTGAAATTTTAATGAGGGATCATCTTATTTACTACCGTCATTCTAAGCAAATAAGATGTATAAACATGATAAACACCACATGCAATCAAATAATAGTGACATGATATGGCCAATATCATATAGCTCCTTTGATCTCCATCTTGGGGCTCCATGATCATCTTGTCACCGGCATGACACCATGATCTCCATCATCATGATCTCCATCATCGTGTCTTCTTGAAGTTGTCTCGTCAACTATTACTTCTACTACTACAGCTAACGGTTAGCAATAAAGTAAAGTAATTACATGACGTTTATGTTGACACGCAGGTCATAAATAAATTAAGACAACTCCTATGGCTCCTGCCGGTTGTCATACTCATCGACATGCAAGTCGTGATTCCTATTACAAGAACATGATCATCTCATACATCACATATATCATCCATCACATCCTTTGGCCATATCACATCACATAGCATACCCTGCAAAAACAAGTTAGACGTCCTCTAATTGTTGTTTGCATGTTTTACGTGGCTGCTATGGGTTTCTAGCAAGAACGTTTCTTACCTACGCAAAGACCACAACGTGATATGCTAATTGCTATTTACCCTTCATAAGGACCCTTTTCATCGAATCCGATCCGACTAAAGTGGGAGAGACAGACACCCGCCAGCCACCTTATGCAACTAGTGCATGTCAGTCGGTGGAGCCGGTCTCACCTAAGCATACGTGTAAGGTTGGTCCGGGCCGCTTCATCCCACAATGCCGCCGAATCAAGATTGGACTAGTAACGGTAAGCATATTGAACAAAATCAACGCCCACAACTACTTTGTGTTCTACTCGTGCATAGAATCTATGCAATAGACCTAGCTCATGATGCCACTGTTGGGGAATGTAGCAGAAATTCAAAATTTTCCTGCGTGTCACCAAGATCTATCTATGGAGAGAACAGCAACAAGGGGAAGGAGAGTGCATCTACATACCCTTGTAGATCGCTAAGCGGAAGCGTTCAAGAGAACGGGGTTGATGGAGTCGTACTCGTCGTGATCCAAATCACCGATGATCCTAGCGCCAAACGGACGGCACCTCCGCGTTCAACACACGTACGGAGCAGCGACGTCTCCTCCTTCTTGATCCAGCAAGGGGGAAGGAGAGGTTGATGGAGATCCAGCAGCACGACGGCGTGGTGGTGGAAGTAGCGGGATTCCAACAGGGCTTCGCCAAGCGCTGCGGGAGGAGGGAGATGTGTCACGGAGGGAGAGGGAGGCGCCAGGGCTTAGATCGGCGCTGCCCTCCCTTCCCCCCACTATATATAGGGCCAAGGGAGAGGGGTGGGCGCAACCTTGGCCCTTCCTCCAAGGAAGGGTGCGGCTAGGGAGGAGTCCCTCCTCCCCAAGGCACCTAGGAGGTGCCTTCCCCCTTTAGGACTCTTCCTTTCCTTATCTATTGGCACATGGGCCTCTTGGGGCTGGTGCCCTTGGCCCATATAGGCCAAGGCGCACACCCCTACAGCCCATGTGGCCCCCGGGGCAGGTGGCCCCACCAGGTGGACCCCCGGGACCCTTCCGGTGGTCCCGGTACAATACCGGTGACCCCGAAACTTGTCCCGATGGCCGAAATATCACTTCCTATATATAATTCTTTACCTCCGGACCTTTCTGGAACTCCTCGTGATGTCCGAGATCTCATCCGGGACTCCGAACAACATTCGGGTTACCGCATACTAATATCTCTATAACCCTAGCATCACCGAACCTTAAGTGTGTAGACCCTACGGGTTCGGGAGACACGTAGACATGACCGAGATGTTCTCCGGTCAATAACCAACAGCAAGATCTGGATACCCATGCTGGTTCCCACATGTTCCACGATGATCTCATCGGATGAACCACGATGTCGAGGATTCTATCAATCCCGTATACAATTCCCTTGATCACATTGTGCACATTATGATGATGTCCTACCGAGTGGGCCCAAAGATACCTCTCCGTCACACGGAGTGACAAATCCGAGTCTCGATTCGTGCCAACCCAACAGACACTTTCAGAGATACCCGTAGTGCACTTTTATGGTCACCCAGTTACGTTGTGACGTTTGGCACACCCAAAGTATTCCTACTGTATCCGGGAGTTGCACAATCTCATGGTCTAAGGAAATGATACTTGACATTAGAAAAGCTTTAGCGAACGAACTACACGATCTTTGTGCTAGGCTTAGGATTGGGTCTCGTCCATCACATCATTCTCCTAATGATGTGAACCCGTTATCAACGACATCCAATGTCCATGGTCAGGAAACCGTAACCATCTATTGATTAATGAGCTAGTCAACAAGATTACTAGGGACATGGTGTTGTCTATGTATCCACACATGTATCTGAGTTTCCTATCAATACAATTCTAGCATGGATAATAAACGATTATCATGAACAAGGAAATATAATAATAATAAATTTATTATTGCCTCTAGGGCATATTTCCAACAACTTCCACCACGCCTGGAGTTCGCCACTAGCAGTATAGCCAAACTTACCCTATCACGTCAATCCCACCAGCCTCTTATCCATTCCCGTTCGCTCGTGGCGGGGCCCCAACATTTTGGACTTGAATAAGTTGAAAAAAAGAGATACAACCTTGGCAAGAATGATGCTCAGCATAATATATGACCCACGCTCCTTTAGGCTCTATAAATTCCATGGGTGGCGTAGCTACCGAGATCAATGCAGATAATTATGTCTCTCCTAGAAGTTGGTTATCAATTCTCATTTTGTTCTTGGATTCTTCTTTTTTGTGCAACTGTAAAAAAATATGCAAGACATTCTCAATTAGGGGAAATTTTTGAATTAGACCAGGCTACTTTGAAATCTGATGGTGTTTTTCGCAGCAGTCCAAGGGGTTGGTTCACTTTTTCCAAACAAACTTCTCCTCAGGAGGATAGATGGGGCAATTCAGGTGAGATCCCATGTAGATCTAACTTTATATTCACTCGTGGGATCCGGGCGGTCCGGGGGGGGGGGGGGCACCACGGCTCCTCTTTACTAGCGCAATTCGCAGAGTTACAAGCCTTTGCACAATTCGCCTTTGCTCTCGATAAAACAAGTCAGAATCCATTGGCCAGGGGTCGACGATTAAGGGAATTTCTTAAGTAATCCCGGGCAAATTGTTTTTTCCAAAGAGGGTTTTCCCGTCTGCTCATCATAGAATATTTCTAGGTCCCAATATACCCAATGCCAGATCGCTGCCAAGAAACACAAGCCAGAAAACACAATATGCGTACCTGCCACACCTTCATAACTCTTGGTCATATTTATTTTTATAGAGAAATAGAGGAAGCCATACAAGGATTTAGTCAGGCCTATTCATACAATACCGAAACAAGAAAGTTAGATTCGGCGTTGCCCCTGCCCTTTCGGGGGGCATTCTGCGAGTTAGTAGCAGTAGGTGCCAAAGTGGCTTTGTTACCTATTCCGTTAGGAACCGCAGATTTTTTTAGTCCATAGAGGCTCTTACCATGGAGCAGGAAGGTCCCAAAAACGCATAGTTTCCCCTCCAAAGATAACCTCCCCAGTTGGGGAATGCATTAGATATTTACCACCGGAGAGGGAACTCCGGGAAGATACAATAAATTAAGATTAAGTGGTAAGAATCAACGATCAAGCTGGATTACTTTCTTTATAGTATATATATAGCGGTCATTTAGGGGCCTTAGCTGGTGATCCGGGCTGTTTCTCTCTCGACGATGAAGCTTATCCCCCATCGTCTCACTGGCCTTTCTCTGTGGACCGAGGATAAAGGGGGCTCAGCAGGAAGAGGATTGTACCATGAGAGAAGCACAGAGGTCAAGCCGACCTTAATGGAGTAAGTTATTATTATCCCGCTACTGTAAAAAAAATACGAGGCGTTCTCAATTAGGGGAAATTTTTGAATTAGACCGGGCTACTTTGAAATCTGATGGTGTTTTTCACAGCAGTCCAAGGGGTTGGTTCACTTTTGGTCATGCAAACAGAAATCATGATCAACTAAGCCCTCTCGAGGGGCATGCTTAGGTTAATGAATATGTTTCATTCATATATAATGCGTACACCCAGTGTATGTTCTATCCTATAGGAATTCCACTATAGGAATTCGATAGGAATTGAGTTATTGTTATGGTAAGTTAACACATTATGAATCATATGATGAAGTACCACATGAGTGGATATATAGGAAAGGAATCCAAATCTGCCGAATCACTCATGTTATGATCTTCTACATCCTAGGTCTCTGCGGAAATATTTCTCGGTATCTATACCCTTGCCCCTCATTCTTTGAGAATCAGAACGATCATTTTCGAGTTTCCATTTCTTCATTTGGAATCGAGTCGATTCCATGATTGTAAGTTCATAACCCTAGTGCCCATTCCCATTTTGGGATCCAATGCCAATAAAAAGTAACCCACCCAATGGTATTTATCATCCAGAAAACTGCCAAATAAAATGTGTCCCAAGAAGAAATATCACAAGAACCACCGCACCCTGGGCCGTCACAAGGAACATGGTTAGAGATCTAATATGTCTTGAACTTATACTGAATTCAAATAATATAAATCTCGTAACTGATCTATTTGATAGTCTCCAATTAAAGCCTCTAACATGTCTGGACAAATAGAATACCCCCTTTATACAGAATAGAGCGGCTAGTGGGAATCGAACCCGCATCGTTAGCTTGGACCGCAGGATTGTAGTTCAATTGGTGAGAGCACCGCCCTGTCAAAGCGGAAGCTTCGGGTTCGAGCCCCGTCAGTCCTGAATTAGGGTTCAATGAATGCAAGATCCAGTTGGTAAGGATAAAATACCCTTTCGTATTTGTATGGATTTCTGGAATTGATAATCATAGAGGAGCCCTCTTTACCATTCTGTGCTTCATACACCTTAAATTTTATAGAACGAAAAGATGTTTTTTGGAGGCCCTTATCCTCATTACGCCTAACATTTAGTGGGCTGGATATTTTGTTGGGGAACGCAGTAATTTCAAAATTTTCCTACACACACGCAAGATCCATCGAGGTGATGCATAGCAACGAGAGGGGAGAGGGTTGTCCACGTACCCTCAAAGACCGAAAGCGGAAGCGTTATGACAACGCGGTTGATGTAGTTGTATGTCTTCACAATCCGATCGATCCTAGTATTGAAGATACGGCACCTCCGCGATCTGCACACGTTCATCTCGGATACGTCCACGAACTCTAGATCTAGCTGAGTGTCGAGGGAGATCTTCGTTAGCACGATGGCGTGATGACGATGATGATGTCTATGGGGTGCCCCCTCCCCCATATATAAAGGAGTGGAGGAGGGGGAGGGCTGGCCCTCTATGGTGCGCCTCAAGGGGGGAGTCCTACTCCCGGTGGGAGTAGGATTCCCCCTTCCCTTGTTGGAGTAGGAGAGAAAGGAAGGGAGAGAGAGAGGGAAGGAAGGGGGCCCGGCCCCCCACCCAATTCGGATTGGGATTGGGGGGGCGCGCCCTCCACCTTGGCCTCCTCCACCTCTCTCCCACTAAGGCCCAATAAGGCCCGTACACTCCCCAGGGGGTTCCAGTAACCCCCTCGGTACCCTGGTAAATGTCCAAACTCACCCAGAACCATTTCGATGTCCAAACATAGCCTTCCAATATATCGGTCTTTACGTCTCGATCATTTCGAGACTCCTCGTCATGTCCGTCATCATATCCGGGACTCTGAACTACCTTCAGTACAACAAAACACATAAACTCATAATACCGATCGTCACCGAACATTAAGTGTGCGGACCCTACGGGTTCAAGGACTATGTAGAAATGACCGAGACTCATCTCCGGTCAATAACCAATAGCGGAAACTGGATGCTCATATTGGTTCCTACATATTCTCGAAGTTCTTTATCGGTCAAACCACATAACAACATACGTTGTTCCCTTTCTCATAGGTATGTTACTTGCCCGAGATTTGATCGTCGGCATCTCAATACATAGTCCAATCTTGTTATTGGCAAGTCTCTTTACTCGTTCTGTAATGCATCATCCCACAACTAACTCATTAGTCACTTTGCTTGCAAGGCTTATAGTGATGTGCAGTACCGAGTGGGCCCAGAGATGCCCACTGGTACACGTCGGTCCTAAACAAACGGTTTTTTACCCCTTTCTGCGACGGAATTTTGAACCGTCGCCAAGTGAGTGTGGGTGATAGGGGGGTCCTTCCCACATGACCTAGAAACCGTTGGGGATATGCCCTCCTAGCACACATGCTCGGCAAAATGAGGTCGTGTGCGACCGGCGAGCACTCAAAAACAAAAATACGTACAGTAGTGCTAAAAAATACAATTATACAGGAAAAATCATTTCTGGTCGTAAGTACATCCCACACAGTCAGTCACCACTAAATGTTTCCGTTCGTATATACATCCCACACACTCACTACAAGGAAAACGTTTACGCAAGGTGGTGTAACACAAACAGCTTTGAAGAGAATGTCGTGTGTGATTGTTCATTGATCCAACATGGTTTATTCCTAGAAACTGTGTGCGTTGCCTTAGGTCATCGCCCATGTTGTTTTCGCATTAACCGTTTGCAATAGGAAAACCCAATTAGCAAGCTAATTGGCCAATTTGCGGGCTAATTGGCATATTATTAATAATCCATTTACTAATCTAATTGACATTCATATTAAGCACATAATATATTCCATTTCCATATTTAGGAAGCAGGATTTCATAATTGAAATACATCGGAGTACAACAAGATATAGCTTCAACACTCAGCTACCCCATTACACAACTATACCAGCAGCAAGTTTCACATGCAACATCTAGAACCTTTCGAAATTAGCATCATAGACGGTACATAGAGAGATGCATATCATTTGGAAAACTGCTGAAGCGGAAGGTGAATATTGAGCCTTCATTCATGTTGAAGGTCTTTGCAACTTTAGGCCAGTGCCTGTGGATGATTGACCGTCCATCCTTCGACCTCTTTAGGAACACTTCAATATTGAACCGTGGCTGTTGTATGAAAACGTTCCTCGCCTCTCTCTATGGAGGTCCAAACCGGTGGATCTCGGGTAGGGGGTCCCAAACTATGTGTCTAAGGTCGATGGTAATAGGAGACAGGGGACACAATGTTTACCCAAGTTCGGGCCCTCTCTATGGAGGTAATACCCTACTTCCTGCTTGATTGATCTTGATGAATATGAGTATTACAAGAGTCGATCTACCACGAGATCGTAATGGCTAAACCCTAGAAGTCTAGCCTGTGTGACTATGATAATGAATCTCTCCCCCTCCGGACTAAGTCCTCCGGTTTATATAGGCACCGGGAGGATCTAGGGTTACACAGGGTCGGTTACAAGGAAGGTAATACACATATTTGGTCGCCAAGCTTGACTTCCACGCCAAGGAGAGTCCCATCCAGACACGAGTGCAGTCTTTGGTCTTCGTATCTGCACAGCCCATCAGTCTGGCCCATGGCTAATAGGCCGGACGCCCGAGGACCCCTTAGTCCAAGACTCCCTCAGTAGCTCCTAAAGCTGGCTTCAATGACAAGGTATCCGGCATGTAGGTCTATCTTCGGCATTGCAAGGCGGGTTCCTCCTTCCGAACTCCAAGATAGTCGTCAGACATATTGAACGTGTCCGGACCTGTAACATAAGTTGTGTATACTTCCACAGAGGGCACAACAATTTATAAATCTAATCCACTGACAACTGTTTATAGCATGATGCAACGTCACCGTCGGGACATTACTTTAAACCCGTGTTATTGGCCTGCAGCCCTGAGTTTCGAGGCGCGGCTTTATTAACACGTCTTATCCATACCGAGATCGTGTCCCCTTTTATTAAGGGATTCTTATTAACACAGACGTGGGTAACCCAACCGTCTCTATGGTACAACTCCTTGGAAACACGCAAGTTTCAAGGCCCTGGAGTTGACGTTTAGGTACTCACGGCCTTTATAAAGGGGTACAGATCCGCCTC
The DNA here is from genome assembly GCF_018294505.1 of Triticum aestivum. Classification (NCBI taxonomy): domain Eukaryota; kingdom Viridiplantae; phylum Streptophyta; class Magnoliopsida; order Poales; family Poaceae; genus Triticum; species Triticum aestivum. The sequence goes on from NC_057806.1 coordinate 632,153,016, forward strand.
CCCCTCTTCCACATTTGTTTCTTCCTTAGCCCTTGCTATCTCGAGTTCTAAAACTCAAGCTTCGACCACCTCAAACCTTAGTCATGTCCGGCTCCAGCCTTCCCGGTCGGTGGGTGGCTTCTTCTATTACAGATGAGGATATTCCAAAGCTTAGGGCGGAGAGATATGTGACCGCTTAAATCCTCCATGCACTCCCTGCTGAAGGGCAGGTTATCCCTACCCCCAGATCCGGTGGGAGGGTCATGTTCATCTCCCACTTCCTCCAAGGGTTAGGCTTTTCCCTTAATCACTTTGTCTGAGGGCTTATGTTCTACTACGGGTTGGATTTTCACGATCTGGCCCTGAACTCTATTCTTCTTATCTCGGCGTTTATCGTCACATGCGAAGCCTTCCTTCGAATCCCTCCACACTTCGGCTTGTGGCTCAAGACCTTCAATGTGAAGGCGCAGATGATAGGGGGGAAGAAGGCAGAGTGTGGTGGCACCAACATGAGCAAGCTTAATAGCGCTCTTTGGCTGAAAGGATCCTTCACCGAGTCCTCTGACTTATGGAAGGGGGAATGGTTCTATATCACCGAGCCCTCTGTCTCCAAGTGGGTAGCTGCGCCTATGTTTTGATCCAACCCTCTGATTCATCTCGCATCATGGATCAATAAGGGGTTGGACTAGGGGTCAATTGATGAGGTACAGACTCTGCAGAGCCGCATCTAGAGTCTCCTCGAGAGGGACATTGATCTTATCAACGTTATTCAAGTGATGCTGGTTCGTCGGACCTTGTCGTGCCAAAAGAGGCCTCTCCGTATGTGGGAGTTTTATCCCGAAGGGTCGCGGACACTTCAGCACTTCTTCGGCACTACGCACAAAGGGATGTGGAAATTATTTTTCGGGAAACAAAAACAGTGTCTGGATACTAACAAAGAGATCGGCCTTGACTGTAACCTTCCGGACACCATGGTAAGTATCCGTCCGCCGAACACCTCCTAATCAGGTATCCTGTGGTAAGACACTAAGAAAACCATCTTTTTCCAGGGCTGGATAAAGAAAGCGGAACAGATTAGGTGTCGGACCCCTCTTCCCGAAGACTCAGGGGACCCCGTGTTAACAAGGATGCTGGCATAGGTACCATACCAGGCGCCGGTAGAGGAGGGAAGGTGGAGAGTGGGAAGACCCGGGATGACCTTCGTTCCGGAGGTAAATTAGATATCGAGTCTGCAGAAATCGACATTTCTTCGCCCGAAGACAAAGGCGAAGGAGAAGCAAGCATCCCTTCTCCATTAAGGAAGAAAAGGGCCACCTCCAAAGGTTGGGAGGGGCGGTCTCCCAAGAGGGGCAAGATGCCATCGTCGGGCCACTCGGGATTGGAAGGCGACGCTATTGAACAGATCCATCGTGAGGACAAGCCTTCAAGCAAATCGTAAGTGAATCCGGGGTGCTTTGCTCACATCCCGCTCCTTTCCTGTTACCGAAGAGACTTGTAACGTACAAGTGTATTTTTACAGTTTGGCGCAGAATTTTCCTGGACAATCTTCTTCTTCGAGAGATCTTCTCCCAGAGATGATGGAAAGCGAGACGCCTCCCCCTACCTCCTCGCCCAATAAGGCGGACGAATCCAAAGTATCATCTCAAACGGTTTTTCTTGATCAACAAGCGGTGCGGGGGATGAAGGAGGCAGTACCCGAAGGTGAGCCTCCGATCGTCTAGGATTCGGGGCCAACAATGAAGGCCCCGGAATATCCGGTTTTCAGCCAACAATGCTTCTGGAGATGGGTGAACAGGTTCCTTCAAAGGATGGTCGTGCTCCTACATCGGCTTCCGGAGACCCGATGACACCGGATATCTTGAGGGATATGCTATGAAAAGCATCTATCTCGGAGGAACAACGTACCTTGATGGGCACGGTGGTTAAGATTCTGTCCGTGAAGAGCGGTTTGAATGAAGCCTTGATGAGCCTGCTGCGAGGCTTTGAGGTTTGTGACGTGATTTTTTCAACTATATTGTATTTGCAAAAATGCACCTGTGTATCGGTAGTAGACGCTGAGACTCGAGTTGGCTTCCCATGGGAGGCGAACAGAGGATCAAGAAGAAACACTCAAGGACTAAACTGGTTAATTGGAACACAGGTTGTTTCCCCCCTAACGGCTTCCCGGACTACGGATATTGTCGAGCTGTAGCAGAAGCTTGATGTGGCAAGGGATGATATTGTGTTAATCAATATGCCTCTTGACCAGTCGCAAGGTATGTATTCGGAGAAGTCCTTACACATACGTGTTTGTAATATAAGCGTGACGCTGAAAGTTGCATACTGGGATATGCATGGCTGGAGATGGTGCCGCCGCCGTTCAGATTCTTCGGGCGGAGGTGGCCCGGGCCAAGGAGCAGGCCCGATATAGTAATGCGGCTACCGAAAAGGCATCGGTTGAGTTAAAGGCCGAACAAGCTGCTCGGCGCCAAGACGAGGAGAAGATATCCACGATGGCGCTCAAACTAAAAAATTCTACTAGCCGCTGTGAATTCCTTGAGAGGGAAAATGAAGCTAAAACGGCTGATCCTGATAAGGCCTTGCGAGAGGTGAGAGAAGCGCGGTTCGAATCTAGAGCAGCCCGTGAGGAGATCCGGCAAGCTGGGGAGATTGCGACCGGTAAGCCGTTTTTACTATAGACTAAGTTCGCTGATCCAAACTATGCCCAGCTTAACCAAGTGTGGAGTTCTCCAGATGAGTTTTTAGACTTGCCGAAGAGTTCTTCCGATGTAGCTAGTTTTACCAAGTGCGAGAGGGGTATTCAACGGAGAAGATTTTCTGGTCACAATTTGGTGCATCAGAGCGCCCTCTATTGCTGAATGAACAGATGTCCCAATGGGCCGAGCTTCATAGGATATCCGGCGCTGCCATGAAGAACGTCATAATCCGGCTGTGGCCGACTGAGCCTATTCCAAATAGCTACTTCAGCTTGGTGTAGCGGCTTGTTGATGCGGCGCCATGTATCGACGCTGTTAAGCGGTCAGCATGCATTGAGGGTGCATGGATGGCCTTTGCCCGTGTCAAGACATACTGGGGGAAGATGAAGGCCATCGATGTTGCGGCGAAGAGTCCATCCAAGGGCAAGTACCATCACGCACTGGAGTATTATTTTGAGGACGTCTTAGAGGCTGCCCGCTTGATAGAGGGTCAATGCTCAAAAGGCATAATATTCGAGTGAACTCTGTATGAATTGTAAAAGACAATTATTATAATCAGTCTATATTTTAGTTTTGCATGAAGGCTTTTGTTCCTCCTGTGCGGCCGTTCGTATATGATCTGAAAGTTTTCCAATCATCGGCTTCAGCCCCCTCGTAGGAAATACGGGGGTGTTCGGAAAAGCATCTGATCACTCTTGACCCAATGTCTTGGTCCGTGAAGGAGATGTCAATGCAGCGAACCAGGCAACCAGACTATAGGGCATTAACAATTTCACTTAGCCATAGGAGTTTTATGGTGGGTCCACGATATAGCCCTTGGTATGTACGTGGCTTATTCTCGTATGGTGCGTTTACATATTTGACCTGGAAGAGGTCCTGTGTGACATGGAAGGAACCGCGAAAGATTCCAATAAGTCATCGAGTGGTTGACTAGCTCTCGCTGCATCATGAAAGTCAGTTTTTGGCTTTCTCTACTGAGGTGCTTAACCAGGTTAACTGGAAGCACAATCGCAGTAGTTCTCCCTTTACTACCTAAGCTGATATAGCAGAACATAAGGTAGCAAGCACAGGAGCCGGGCAACCCAACTATTGACCCAAGACATGATTCGGAGCTGATGCATGTAAGGCCAAACTCGCGACGCTGAAGTATGCTATAGAGCTGTTCGGACTTGTCGGCAACTCGTTTTGTTCCCATACCGAGCCCCTGGCAAGTTATGCCGAGGTGTATCCTTGAAACCACTGTAGGGGCAAAAACTCGGTCTTTTAGAAAAGATTGGATTATTTTTACCGGGATCTGAGTGATGTGCCAATCGTTTATATAAATAACAAAGCCATACCCTGGCTATTTTACCTGCCGAAGGGTGGAAGGCTGAGGATAAAGGTACTTTACAGGCTCTAAATACTAAGCACGGTCTACAAAAATTTATTTTGGACCTCCTGTCGCACGTCTGCGTTGCCTGTCCTTGGTTAGGGTATTCCTTGACGGAAATGACTTTTGGATTAGTGTATGCATCCAAACTCTGATAGAGCCCATGAGTGACCCACATTTGAGCCATCTGTAGAGAGGATAGTAAAAAAAAGGAAAGATAGTTAGGAAAACAAGAGAGTTTATGGGAGTGCTTGTAGGCCTATTGTTATTATGCTTCCGACAATGCCCGGGGTATATTAAGTGCATAATTATGTATGCATGGAACTGACTTCGCAGGCGTATTAGGCGAGCGGCGGAAGCTGAGTTGCTAGTCCAGTATGGACATTGACCGGTCGCGTTGAACGGAGACCGGTGACGCCCTGGCCAATGAGGTATGCGGTGAGATGAGGTTGCTTTGTAGTTTGGCTGAGGTATCCATAGTATGATCTTCTGTATGGGGGGAGTTTTCCATGCGCTCGCCTCTAGTGGTGTATGCGACATATACTCTGTTTATTGCTTTTACTTCAGGAGGAAACTGCTTCTGCCCCCCGGTGTTCTGTTGGTGAGTCTCTTTGATGTCGCTATCACCGGGCAACCCATTCTCCTTGTGTCCAGCATTCAACTTGCCGACTTGTTTGAAAACCCAGCAGATACTATTTGTGTGAATAGCTGGTTTATTGGGGTGTCCATGAATCTGGCAGGGTCTGTCCAATATTCTGTCTAAATTGGATGGTCTGTACCTTTTTGCCGTGAACGGCTTTTTTCGTTGTCCGGGTCTGGGGCCACTGAATCCAGCGTTGACCGTTGTGTCATGTGCCCCCTCATTGTTATTGAGGTGCTTGTTTTTATTGCGTTGTGGCTTCCCATTGCCGTCCCGTACTTCGGAAGTGCGTGGGTCGTTGGCGCTATTGCTTTTACGAGCGAGCCAACTGTCTTCTCCCGTGCAAAAGCGGGTCATCATAGCCGTAAGGGCTGACATGGATTTTGGTCTTTCCTGACCAAGGTGTTGGGCGAGCCACTCATCCCGGACACTATGTTTGAAGGCCGCTAGGGCTTCTGCGTCCAGACAGTCTATGATTTGGTACTTTTTAACTAAGAACCTAGTCCAGAGCTTCCCACTACTAGGAAAACCCTTACCAGTAGCGCCGGTTATTTGGCTATTAGTAGCACGGGCAGGCGCGCTACTGCTATGGTGCTACAGCTATTTTTTAGCAGTAGCGCTTGTTTGAACCAGCGCTATTGCTATCTGTATCTAGCAGTAGCGTGCCTCTGCCCATCGCTACTGCTAATACTAGTAGCTTGGCCCTTCAAACAAACGCTACTACTACTCCAATACCCCACGCTACTGCTAGTATTTTTTTATGTTACTGTATTCATATTTTTACATGTTTTATACAGTTACAACATACACATACACTGGAACTATATGAAAAAGGAATGTCTCATCATCATCATCGAAGTGGTACAACATAGTTTCATCATATCAACATAGTCTCAACACAAATGATGTCGATCTCATCATCATCTTGAAATAGCGATACAAGTTATAATGATGACATGTCTCTTACATTGTCACCGTAGACACATGTTTCATCATCTACCTAAACTAAGACATACACGATAAGAGCGATCACGATGATCAAAAGCGGTATTATGTAGTAGTTTTTGTAGCGGCGCTGGTTCTGAATCCCCTGTTCTGCTATGAATCTCAAGTAACTAGCTTCGGCTTCCGCTCTGCTATCAAACCCTTTCTGGCTTCCGCGGAGAAGCCAGAGACTTGGGCCTGACACTGTGGCCACTCATCATACACACCCGGAACATGCCCTACATACACGGCATACCACTTCCTCGCCATCGTTGATCTATATACCTGTCAGAGATGCACATATATATACCATGAAGTGAATTCAACAAAACATTTATGAAATAGAAGCAACATATACAGTAAACATAGTTAACAAATTTTATCGTACCAAAAGTAATTAACTAGAGCGCGGCACCATACATCTAATAGTTTCGTCGTACTGAGAGATTCGAAGTTTCGTCGTACAGAAAGTACCAAGTAACTAAACAGACACATTGTCTTTAAGCAGTGCACTCTTCCCATCTATCCACATCCGGGAGGACAGACCCATTCTTAGTGAAAGGCGTCATGTCCTGACGCTGTAGAGCAATGCAGGTTCGGACGTCAACTCGCGATATTGGGCCGGTGTCGGTGTCAAAACTGGCGGATCTCGGGTAGGGGGTCCCGAACTGTGCGTCAAGGCCGGATGGTAACAGGAGACAAGGGACGCGATGTTTTTGCCTAGGTTCGGGCCCTCTCGATGGAGGTAATACCCTACTCCTGCTTTATTAATATTGATGATATGGGCAGTACAAGAGTAGATCTACCACGAGATCAAGGAGGCTAAACCCTAGAAGCTAGCCTATGGTATGATTGTGTATGAAGATGGTTGTCCTACGGACTAGAACCCTCCGGTTTATATAGACACGGATAGGGTTAGGGTTACACAGAGTCGGTTACAATGGTAGGAGATCTTGGGTATCCACATCGCCTAGCTTGCCTTCCACACCACGGAAAGTCCCATCCGGACACGGGACGAAGTCTTCAATCTTGTATCTTCATAGTCCAGGAGTCCGGCGAAGGTATAGTCCGGTTACCCGAACACCCCCTAATCCAGGACTCCCTCAGTAGCCCCTGAACCAGGCTTCAATGACAACGAGTCCGGTGCGCAGATTGTCTTCGACATTGCAAGGCGGGTTCCTCCTCCAAGTCTTTCATAGAAGATTGTAGACACCAAGAATAGTGTCCGGCTCTGCAAAATAAGTTTCCACATGTTGCCATAGAGAGAATAATATTAACACAAATCAAATCTGCTGACATATTCCGCAGTGCGTCATCACACTACGGCCAAGTCCTTTTACGAATCGTCTTTACTTTTTCCCCCTCAGCATGTTTTGCGAGGCGGTTTCCTCGGCACATCTTGTCAAAGCAAAGATCGTGTGTCCCTTTCTACGGGATTCTCATCAATACGGACGTGGGTAACCCAACCGCGCCATTTACCACAGCGCTTGGTAGGCAAGCGAGTTTTATTAGGTAGGTGGGGACGCATAACCGCATCGGCCCATATAAGGGGATAAGGATCCACCTTTTTACCTATGCCTTCTTCATCCTTTGCCAATCCATCTCTTGCGCACTCAAGATCCAGCACCCAAGCCTGCCCTTCCCACCTCAATCTTCTCCAGCAATGTCCAGAGCGGGAGGCAAGTGGATGGTCTCCTCCATCACGGAGGTTCAAGTAAAAAAGCTAAGGAAGGCCGGATACCTATCCAAGGACATCCCGCACCGGCTTCCCGAGAAGGGGCAACTTCTCCCCACCCCAAGGCCCCATGAGAGGGTAGTTTTCCTTCCCCACTTCCTCCGCGGACTGGGTTTTCCACTTCACCCATTCGTCCGGCGACTCATGTTCTACTACGGCCTAGATTTCCATGATCTGGCCCCGAACTTCATCCTCAACATCTCGGCATTTATCCTCGTGTGTGAGGCCTTCCTCCGCGTCCGCCCCCATTTTGGCCTTTGGCTCAAGACCTTCAACGTCAAGCCCAAGGTGGTGCGCGGCAGCCAAGCGGAGTGCGGAGGCGCCAAGGCTGGCAAGATAGCCAACGTCCTCTGGTTCGGGGGCTCCTTTGTGGAGACCCTAAAGGGGTGGCAAGCCGGGTGGTTTTACATCACTGAGCCACGCGATCCGGAATGGGTCGCGGCCCCAGAGTTTAGATCCAGACCCCCCACGTGGCTCGTGTCCTGGAAAGAGACAGACCTGTCGTGGGGCAACGAGGAAGAGGTGACCGGACTGAAGACATGTATCCAGTCCCTGGTAAACAAGCCAATCCGGCTTGTCAATATAGTCCAGGTCATGCTCGTTCGCCTGATCCTCCCGTGCCAACAACGGGACTTCAATTTGTGGGAGTTCGACCCGGCGTAGCACCGAACCCTCAACAGGCTCTTCGACACAACGTATGAAGACGTCAGGAAGGCGCTAATCAAAGGCGCCGAGGCCCCAACATCCGCTTCCGAGGATCGCGGATACAGCACGCAGCGTCATGCTAGTGCGGTGAGCTATCTTTACCTTTGACAGGATATCAAGCTCTTTTTATTTTTTCATAGTTTGACGCTATGCTGGATCTAAACTCCCATACCTTTAACAGGCTTGGTAGGCGATATCCGGACCAATTAACTGTCCGGCTCCCCTACCCGAAGACCCAGCCCCTGCGCTCCTAGTGAAGCTGCTGGTTCCGACACCTTATGTGGTGCCGGAGAAGAAGAAGAAGAAGACCACCAGGACTCGAAAGAGTGCCCGTAACATGGTGGTGTCGGACTCGTCGGCTGACGAGTCTCAGATGCCCTCCTCCCATGAAAACGAGGAGGAGGAAGAAGAAGACTCTCCCCCCCAGCGGAGGGAGAAGAGAAGAAGAAGGCCGCCCCAGCCGGGGGGGCCGAGGGTCTAGAAAAAGGAGGACCCCTCCGCCGGACTACTCCTGCACAACGCCGAAGAGGGCGAGGAGGAATGGCCGAACAGGGCCAAACATCCGGCGAAATCGTAAGTTCGGATGTCAGAGTAACTCATGATGCTCCTTTTAGTGCACAGCTCTCCCTAACGTCGATCATAATTATGCAGCCCGCCCCGGGCCGAATTCAACGAATCGTCAGGCGGCTCCCTTGACCCATCGGACGTGGACTCTGTCCCGCCCGCTGTCTCCCCCCGCACTGAGGGCGACACCGAAGTGGCGTCGCGACAAGCTCCGGGGCAGGAGGAGGTGGTCCTGGAGGAGCCGCAAGGCAACCTCCCGGACTCCAGGGTTGAAGGGGACAAGACCCCCCAGGGCTCCAAGTCAGGCCTTGAGCCGGACACCGCGCCGGAAACTTCAACAGTTCCGGACCGCGGCAGGCGAACTCCTCCCAAGAGGAGCAATCCTTCTGAGCCAGCGGCTTCCGTCCAACCGGAGACGCTGGACAATCTGCTGGAGGTGCTTGACGGTGCGTCCATCGACGAGGGGCACCGTCCTATCATGAGTACGGTGATCCAGAGGGTTCAGTCCGCCAAGAGCGGACTGACTGAAGCTTGCGCTAGCCTTCTGACAGGCTTCGAGGTAAGTAAAAATATGTCAAAATATTACCACATAGACAGTAGCCCCTGATGCTCTGTTTCGCGTTCGGAAAGAAAAGCTGAATAGAGGATCTAATAAATTTCGCAGGAATCTAACAAAAAAGAGTCAATATGCATATGTAGGCTTCGCTGCTATCCACCGCCGCACTGACTGCGGAGGTGGGTGTCCTAAAAAAGGACCTCGAGCGGACCGAGCAAGAGCTCGGCCTTGCCAAATGGCAGCTTGAGGAAAAGGAAGGTAAGAAATACCCTACAGAAAAAGGTGCCTATAGAAAGGCGTGATTGCAAAAAATAACAGGATTGTGCTGCTTATTATAGGGGCCACGACTGAGGTGGCAACCCTCAAGCAGGCGCTATATGAGGCTGAAAAGAAATTGGCTAAGGAGCGCACCGAGCAAGAGAGACTTGGGGCTCAGGTCGGCGAGGTGCAGCAATAGCTGCAGGTTCTCATGAAAAAAAAGAGGGCCTGGAGCTTGAGTCAAAGGCGCAAGCATCCGAGCTCGCGTCGGCCGTTGAGACTGCCAAGGGTGCCAAGGCCGAAGCCCAAAAGGCCCTCCAAGAGTTGGAGGAGAAGAAAAAGATAGCAATGGGTAAGGCATTCTTAATGCAAAGTAGAAATATAAAAGTAAACTAATTGTCATTTACCCAAAGCCGAAGTTCTCCAGGGGCGTTCGCAGATCTTCCCCGCCGCATTCTACCGAGGTGAAGAGGGCAGCTCGACGGAGAGTGTGTTCTGGTCTCAGTATTCTGAGGCCGGACACCCTGTGCCCTTGAGCGACCAGCTTAAATAGCTGGTCAATCTCCACAAGGCGGCCGAACAAGCCATGAAGGGCTTCCTAGTTCGGATGTGGCCCGGAGAGGCCCTGCCTAGGAGCTATTTCGGGCTGGTGCGGCGGCTGGTGGAGGCCTGTCCAAGGCTCGACGTCATCAAGCGCTCCGTCTACATCGAAGGTGCCCGGAGGGCCCTTGCCCGTGCAAAGGTGCACTGGGGTAAGCTGGACGGTGAGAAGCTTGTGAAGGACGGGCCGCCGCCGGGGAAGGAGCATCGCAAGCCCGAGAACTACTATAAGGATGTTCTTGCGGGTGCCTGCCTTGTGGCGGATGAATGTACCAAAGATGTAATTTTTCAATGAACTCGCTCGTGTTTTATCCTGTGCGCTGAAAACTTGTTCATATGCGCCAAGCAATGCTTATTGAATTTAAAATATTATTTTCTATGCGGCCGTTTATCAAAAATTGAGAGATGGCCAGTCGTCGGCTTCTGCCCCCATGCCACTAGTGCTGGGGTGTTCGAGATAAACCTGAGCGCTCTTTTTCGCATAGTTGGGTCCTTCGAGGGAGGCGCTCAGCACAACGAACCAGGCAATCGGACTATAATGCTTGAACACTCTCACTTAGCCATAGAACTTTATAATTTTAAATTTCGGCGAAGCCCCTAGTTCGGAAGACCGAGTTCGGGGCGCTATCCACGCCTTGGCCGGACAAAGCCAGCTCCTCGCTCGAAGCGGCATACGTCTTTATGGACTCGAAAAACCTCTCGAACAGCGACTGGTCTCTCGCCTTATCATGACAGTCAGTTTTAGCTTTCTCCACTGAGGTGCTTAACCCAGCTGAACCGGGGCACAATCGCAGTGGTTCTCCTAGTGCTACCTTAGCCGATATAGCAGAACGTAAGGCACCAAAACATAGTAGCCGGGCAAACCCAACTATTGACCCAAATCATGATTCGGAGCCGATGAATATAGTGCTATAAGTTCGGGGTGCCGCACATGGGAAAGTGTATGGACTTCTCACACCAGATTGAAGGGTACTGAAGCCCCTAGCGTGTTTGCCGTACCATGGTGTACGGGTGCGATCATGTTATTGAATAGACGTATATATGAAAAGAGGACAATGCAAAAAATAGACAAAAAGCTATGCATTGTTTATAAAGAGGCTATTGATTAAAGCCGAACGATACAAGTAGTGCGATGAGCAAAAATATATTGGACTATTTAACATGTCCTGACCAGCGGCAGGCCGTGGAATTGTATTCAAAACAGGTATACTGCTCGTAACAGAGACCACCTGGGAGTTCCATAATGCGGCATGGCTTGTCTACCTCCTTGGATCTTGCATCGTTTGTGCGGCAGTCGAATTGCCGAACAGGTCGTCCGAAGTATGGAGTCCTGAAAGTAAGAGAAAGAAAAAGGAATCCGGCAGCCCCTAGTATGTTTTAAGCCATATTTAGGGCGTGCTGTTATTGTGCCCCTTCCCCTGTGCCCATGGAATTTCAAGGGCGTAGTTATGTAGGCGAGGCACTGATTTCGCTATGTCGCGAGGGCTGGGGTTGGGGCCGCATTGCTATGCCTGATTAGAACATGCCAGGCGGTCATGTTGTAGGTTACTCCGGATGCGCTTTGCAGTGTCTGGCTTTTGAACGACGAGACTAGAGAATTGCCTAAGAAGGCTGCTTTGTACTTCCGCTGCGAGAGCCGCCGTGTGCTCCTCCGTACGGAGGGAGCGTTCTGTGTTTCCGTTGATTGTGATTACTCCTCGAGGGCCTGGCATCTTGAGCTTGAGATATGCGTAGTGCGGCACCGCATTGAACTTTGCGAATGCGGTTCGTCCGAGCAGGGCATGATAGCCACTGCGAAACGGGACTATATCGAAGATTAACTCTTCGCTTTGGAAGTTATCCGGAGATCCGAAGACCACATCAAGTGTTACGGAGCCTGTACAGTTGGCCCTCTACACCTGGTATAACGCCTTTGAAGGTCGTTTTTGTGGGCTTAATCCTTGAGGGATCTATGCCCATTTTCCATACTGTATCCTGGTAAAGCAGGTTCAGGCTACTGCCGCCGTCCATGAGGACTCTTGTGAGATGAAATCCGTCGATGATTGGATCGAGAACCAATGTGGCAAAGCCACCATGACGGATGCTGGTGGGGTGGTGCCTTCGATCGAAAGTGATCGGGCAAGAGGACCAAGGGTTGAACTTTGGGGCGACTGGCTCCATCGCGTATACATCCCGTAGTGGGGGGAACCCCTTCTATCCGCACTTGTGGGGGGAACCCCTTCTGTCCATTGTTGTTCGGCGGCCTGGCCTCCTCCTCATCGTCGCTATGCAGCCCCTTGTCTTTGTTTTCGGCTCTTAACTTGCCTGCCTGCCTGAACACCCAACAATCCCTGTTGGTGTGATTGGCTGGCCTTTTGGGGGTGTCATGGATCTGGCACAAGCGGTCGAGTATTCGGTCCAAACTGGACGGGCCTTGAGTATTCTTTTTAAATGGCTTTTTCCGCTGACCGGATTTATAGCCTCTAAATCCGGCGTTAACTGTCGTATCTTCATTGCTGTCGCTGCTAACGCGGCGCTTTTGCTTATTTCGAGTGTCCTGCCACTTTTGTCCTTGGTATCCGAATTACCAGGGTTCTTTGATAAGTTGTTGCTGCGAGCTAGCCAGCTATCTTCGCCCACGCAAAAGCGGGTCATGAGTGTCGTGAGGGCTGCCATAGATTTCGGCTTTTACTGTCCCAGGTGCCGGGCAAGCCACTCGTCGCGGATGTTATGCTTGAAGGCTGCTAGGGCCTCTGCGTCCGGACAGTCAACTATCTGGTTTTTCTTTGTTAGGAACCGTGTCCAGAATTGCCTGGCCGATTCCTCTGGCTGCTGAATTATGTGGCTTAGGTCGTCGGCATCCGGTGGTCGCACATAAGTGCCCTGGAAGTTGTCGAGCAATGCGGCTTCAGGGTCCTCCCAAGAACCGATTGAGTCCGCTGGCAGGCTGTTAAGCCAGTGCCGGGCCGGTCCTTTGAGTTTGAGCGGGAGGTATTTGATGGCGTGTAGATCATCGCCACGTGCCATGTGGATGTGAAGGAGATAATCCTCGATCCATACCGCCGGATCTGTTGTGCCATCGTATGATTCGATGTTTATGGGTTTGAAACCCTCTGGGATTTTATGATCCATTACTTCATCTGTGAAGCATAGTGGGTGTGCGGTGCCCCTGTATTGGGCTATATCACAACGCAGCTCAGAAGAGCTATGTCTGTTGTGTTCGGCCCTGCCGGATATGTTGTGTCCGGGGAGAAGATCATCGTCACGTGTCATAGGGCACCTGCGCGATCCGTAGATCGATCTTGTTTGTCTTGCCTTATCCTCCAGTACATCTCGCAGGTCTGGCGCATTTTCCCATGCCTTAGTTGAGCGGCGTCCGGGCATGGCTTGAGTGGAGGGCCGAGAGGCCTCTCTGTCGCGGCCACGAGGTGGCCGGTCTGGCATGTCGTGCGCTGGTGATGTAGGCGCTTCCTCCTCTAATCAGGGTAGCGTCCTGCGCTTTGGCTAGCTCTTGGAGGGGCGTTCGAGTTCATACTCTTCAGCCGCAAGGACTTCAGTCCATCTATCAGCTAGCAAATCTTGATCATCTCTAAGCTGTTGCTGCTTTTTCTTGAGGCTGTTTGCTGTGGCTAAAAGCCTGCATTTGAAACGCTCTTGTTCGGCGGGGTCTGATGGTACGACGAATTTGTCGTCATCGAGGCTTGCCTCGTCTTCGGAGGGAGGCATATAGTTATCATCCTCAACCTCTCGTTCTGCCGCTCTCTCATGAGGGCTGGCTTCTCCATCTTCGTGCGCCGAATCTTGCTGGGGAGGGTGTTCTTCGGCGCTATCCGGGGTACTATTATCTCCGGTGCCGGAATCACCGTTTTTTCTTTGGCGGGATTTAGAGCGACGCCGCTGACGCCGGCGCTTTGGCTGTTTCTTGGAGGTGTCATCCCCCGTTGTTCCCTCGCCATCTCCATCTTTTGGAGTATCCAGCATATATATGTCATATGACGAGGTGGCCGTCCAGTGCCCTACAATTGCTGGTTCCTGTTCGTCTCCTACCTCGTCGTCCATACCGTCGAAGTCTTCGGAGCCGAAGTCAAGCATGTCGGTTAAATCGTCGACAGTGGCTACCAAGTGGGTGGTGGGTGGGCTTTGAATTTCTTCATCGTCCGTATCCCATCCTCGCTGACCGTAATCCAGCCAGGGCTCTCCTGATAAAGAGAGAGACTTGAGAGAATTCACGATGTCGCCAAAAGGCGAGTGCTGAAAGATGTCCGCGGCGGTGAACTCCATTATCGGCGCCCAATCGGATTCGACTGGCAGGGGGGCGGGGGGTTCGGAGTCCGCAGAGGAGTCCGGACCCTCGGGGTCACGGGTCACGCGGAGTGCGGGGCTGGCGTTTGGCTCGATCGCCTTTGAGATCGCAGCCCCCGAGGTGACGTCCAACCGCTCATCCTCGATTAGCGCAATAGGCTCCGAGTTAAGGGTTGGAACCGGTGCGTGTGCGGCCTCCAGGACACTGTTCGAAGGCAGAGCTAGATCATGCCCCTTGAGGTAGTGCGGCGCGCTTGGCTGTGGCTCAAACCCGTCGAAGATCAAGTCTCCGCGGATATAAGCCGTGTAGTTTAGGCTTCCAAACCTGACTTGATGGCCAGGGGCGTAGCTTTCGATCTGCTACAGATGACCAAGCGAATTGGCCCGCAGAGCGAAGCCTCCAAAGACGAAGATCTGTCCGGGGAGAAAGATCTCACCCTGGATCTCATTGTTGTTGATGATCAAAGGAACCATCGGGCCTCGAGGGCGACGACACAGAGGAACTCTCAATGAAAGCACCAATGTCGGTGTCAAAACCGGCAGATCTCGGGTAGGGGGTCCCAAACTGTGCGTCAAGGCCGTATGGTAACAGGAGACAAGGGACACGATGTTTTTACCCAGGTTCGGGCCCTCTCGATGGAGGTAATACCCTACTCCTGCTTGATTAATATTGATGATATGGGTAGTACAAGAGTAGATCTACCACAAGATCAAGGAGGCTAAACCCTAGAAGCTAGCCTATGGTATGATTGTGTATGAAGATGGTTGTCCTACGGACTAGAACCCTCCGGTTTATATAGACACCGGATAGGGTTAGGGTTACACAGAGTTGGTTACAATGGTAGGAGATCTTGGGTATCCGCATCGCCTAGCTTGCCTTCCACGCCAAGGAAAGTCTCATCCGGACACGGGACGAAGTCTTCAATCTTGTATCTTCATAGTCCAGGAGTCCGGCGAAGGTATAGTCCGGCTACCCGAACACCCCCTAATCCAGGACTCCCTCAGCCAGCGTAGAACATCCCATTCTCTTCGAGGACATCTTTGATGATGATGGACGCAATTTCCTGATGGATCCGGTGGAAATCATTTCGAAGTCGATTATCCGGCATGGCTCCAAAGGCTTCGACCCATCTCTGGATATGGATATCGGATGAAGATTTCATACAAAGTGATTGCACATCCCTTCTATACTCCATAATTAGATGGATGACATAGAATCCACCATTCTGACTTCTTGCCGGTTGCTGGATGCAAAAGAAGTCAGTCTTGTGGCTGAAAGAAAGCCCGGCCTTATTTGTTTTTTTGTGTTGGATGTAGCCACCCCACATGCTGAAGCCCAGCATAGCTCTATCCAGAACATACTTTATGTGTGTGTAATCTTTCTTTTGTATGTTCTTCGACGGGTCCAAATATAGAGCAGGGAGTAAGGCGGGTAAAGAACAATGAGAACGGCACGACACCCCCCGTTGCGCAAAATACATGATCAAGTTTAGCCTCCATGCGTGCAAAGTAACTATTGAAATGCACGAAAGGATGTATGTGTGATAGTGCTATCCGCGGATGACTTACCTGGGATGATAAGGTAGGAGAATCGTTTCTTTGTCCTTATTGCTGACCAAGAATTCTTCGACGTACTGACTCGCATATTGACGGTAGGCGTCGTTGACTGACAAGAAGCCCTCATGCATGTAGTATGGGTCCACGACCGCAAGACCGATGACTTGCTCTCTCCTGACGATGTAGTTCATGTGCAGCGCATACAGGCGGACGAACGTAAAATCGAGTGTCCTCATTTGAATCATCTGGAAGATGTAATCAAACCTCAGGAAGAAGAGGTCCGTGGGGCATGTAAAAAGTGGGTATCCTGGATCATCCGAGGCGAGGAGGCTTCTCTCTATCGAAAGAACATGGTCATGGAGTCTCCTGAGATCCCCTTTTATGGCAGATAGTGCATTCACCGGTACCATTGGCTCTCCCGCGACATGGATTAATGGCACATGTTTCATCGGTACATGGTCAACCTTGGTCGAAGGCTGCTGGCTGCTACAACCAACATTGCCAGCTTTATTGGATTCTCTTGCCGCCGGTCTCTTCCTCTGCTTCTTCTTGGTGGGCTGAGGTGCTGGTGGGTGTGTCAGACCCTCCCTGAGCACCACCCCTAGTGTTGCCGGGCTCAGCATTGCATGACTCTGGCTAAGTAGTTGAGCTGGGGTGGAGCCGGCATCTAGAGGCGTGCGCGAGGATTGCATGAACAAAGACTTCTTGCACTCCCGAGGACGTTCCGGCTCTGGTAGATGCATCTCATATTCATATGGTTGACTCGTTGTTACTTCGTTGTCAAAGGCAGTATTGAAATACTGGTTAGGGTCATCGTCGGCATCCTCCATGTCATGATCCCTATCCTCTTCCATGGGGCAGATGTCGTCATCTGCCGGCGGAATGGTTGGCCCTCCTTCCTCATGTCCCTCGATCTCAGCAAGCAGCACAGACGATGGTTGTACTTGTGTAGGTGGTGTTGTGGTCATACCTTCATAAAGTCCCGTTGGTGTGCTCCCGGCCACCTCGACACAAAGAAGATTTTTCGGCCACAGGATCGGCCAATTTTTGCATTGGCCAAGTTGCGTGGGGGTCTCGTCATCCTCTCCATCGGTTTGTATCGGACGAGGGAGACCCTCGTAGCCCGTTTCACACTCGCCAAAGAGACCCTTAAGGCGTTATCAGGCATCTGCCAGCGGTGAAACAATTGATCCTTAGGCTTCACTATAGTACCCTTCCCCACATCCACCAACCCGCCCTTCATGTTGTAAAGGAGGGTGCACGGAGTGGAGTCGGCCTACAAAGACATATACGTGCGGCGTTAGAGATCCAAAAAGAACGGCAATTGAAAATTAATTAATTAGTTGAGTTGATGAAGGTGCGATGACGCGTATTTACTGTGAGGGCATCGAGCTCAGCCAATGTCGACGGCCCGACATTCATGCCAGAGACGGAGCTAGGTCTGCTGTGAGAGCTGGGCGGAGGAGCAGGTGCTGGAGGAGGTGCGGGTGCGGTTGCCATACTAGGTACGGGTATGGGTGCGATGTTCATTGAGTTGCTCCCGGTGAAGCTGGGCATGGGAAATTCACTTGGTGGCGCATTTGGATTTTGTTGCACCCATGTGACCACTGTTGGAATCAAGGTTGTAAAGGAATCCATGAGATCAGATCTACAGGCAACGATTATCTCAGCTTTTGCTTTCTCCATCGCCCGCGCCACCTTCTCATCGATAGTCACTTGACTGAACTTCTTTCTCTGTCTTTTGGCCTCGGGGTCCTCGCTATAATAGTACTTCCAAGTGGCCCCATGCCCGGCGCCATGCACAGGTCCATATTGCGGCCGCTGGCCGGGCGGGTGTCCCATCATTATGTTCATGGCCCGGTTGAAAGGAGTGTCCCACTTGTACTTCGCCGATGACTGAGTCGACGAGTCGCTCTCGGCCACAAGCTTGTGTTGCTCTCTCTGCAAAATGGACAGTGAATCATTTAACGAATGCGACTAGAATGTAGTAGACTTCGTTGATCAGAACCTAATATGTAAGGTGGTAAAAGGATAATTACCAGTAATCTCATGAATTTCCTAGTCGGCCGTCGGTGGAAAAATTCTTTTTCTTGGGGTCCCACGAGAATCGGACCCTGATGAAGTCGTGCTCCTGCTGGTCGGTGAACTCAGCCAATGGGTCTGGGATTCCCAGACGTTCACGTTCTGCTTCCTCCTTAGCCCACACGGGCCTCTTTTCCATGTAACCACGACTTCCAAGGCGGTGGTTCCCCATGTTCTTTGCATGTAGCTGCTTGCCTCTCTCCGACCTGGCCTTGGCAGCTTCTTCATTGCAAGTCTCCTTGAACTTTTCAAACTCCTCTACCGTAATTTTAGGATTGTCTGCAACAATCTCGGCATAGGTTCATGGTCTAATTGAATCGCCTTTTTCACCCTACTTTTCCAAGCGCTCAATGCATTGCTGAACTTCCCTAGGGTTTTGTTGTTGATTTTTTTCATGCCATCATCATCCCATGGGTCGACTTCGTCATTACGATCGGGGAACAGGAATGTTGCGTGCAACCTAGTTAGAAGCAGCTTCTTCAACTGATCATTCTTTTGTATTATTGTGGTGTTGATGTTAGCAGTATCCCATAGGATGCATGCTAGTTGGTTGTCGTAACACGCTGCCACTTCCCGCGGCTCTATTGGCTCGAACTCGCCAGGGTGCACCGCCATGACCACCAGTCTTCTGGTGCCGAGCTCATTTCGGCGTCGTGTCCTCTTTTCCTTCTTTCCCTCACCGGCTTGGGAGGTACCACCTTCCGTGCTATAGTTAGGAACATCATCAGCACCAGTCTCAGTGCCGATGTCGTTGGTGGCATCAGTGTTAGCGTCGGCGCCACCACCGTCGTCATCCGTCATGACAAGGCGGTCCGGACACGCAGCTTCCTATCTCTCCTGATCCGCCAGAAAGTCGAGGTAGGTGTGCGCTCGAACTAATTGGGAGTGAGAACCTCCGGCCTCATCGGTGTCATTCATGTTTCCTAGGGTTCAATGTCATAGTCGTTTAATTATCGAGCTTCATATAATAAAGTGAATAATGACAAAAAAGTGACGACCTTTGTTTTGCCAGAAATGTCGTTTCATTCCCGTCGCGACAAATCTCAAGCACTCGATATGTCCAACTTTCTAGCACAAGTCATGCCGAAATTCACGGAAAATTTCGGCATGACCTTTCCTAGAAAGTGCACATATAGAGTGCCTGAAATTTGCCGGAATGGAAATGAATCAACATTTCCGGCAAAACATAGGTCACTTAGCAATCGATTTCTGGCAAAACAAGCACAGACATAGTAGCAGCAACATAAGCTGCAAAACTGATCTCACTACATAGAAGATCTCAATTGCAGCCAAATCATCACACACACACTTAATTAACTGAATCATGCATGATTCAGTTAACTGAATTTACTGTCAATAGCAGCAGCACACATGCATCAATAGCAGCAGCACACATGCATCAATATTAACACTAACTGAATTTCAAAAATTAACTAAGCAGCAGCACACAAAATATTTAACTTAACAGTGTGCAGCGCATACAGGCGGATGAACATAAAATCGAGTGCCTCCCTCCATGAATTTCAAAAACAGCAGCAGCACACATGCATCAATATTAACACTAACTATCACTGGGCTAACACTAACACTAACAGCAATTAACTAACTAACACTAACAGCAAATTAAGATAACTAACACTAACAGCAATTTAATTAAGCTAACTAACACTTGGGAGGGGAGGGAAAGGCACCTGTCTAGTGCTAGTTGGCGTTGCTGGGCGTCGCCGGCTGCTTCACGGAGGGAGGCGCTGAAGGGGTGGGGGTCGGCGGCCGGCATCGGGGTCGCCGGGGTCGCCGATCCGCAGAGAGCGGG